>NC_028637.1:4718328-4805570 GCF_001406875.1 Solanum pennellii | reverse complement strand
AGAGTCGATTTCAGTACCCAAATTTCAGAAATCTAAGTGTTCTGGAACGAGACACCTGCGACGGTCCGTCGTGCCCACGACGGTTCGTCCTGCAGGTCCGTCGCCAAGTTCAGAGGGTCGATTTCAGTACCCAAATTTCAGAAGTCTAAGTCTTTTGGAACGAGACCCCCTCGACGGCCCGTCGTGCCCATGACGGTCCGTCGTGGGTTCCGTCGACTCACACAGTTTTTCCAGAAATAAATCTGCTGCTCAAAACGACTAAACAGGTCGTTACAGTTTGCCATGCCCGCTTATACAGGTAACTACTCAGGAACTCTATAACAGAATTTTATTCACGATAACCAGGAATTCACATCTTTGGCTAGCGGCACACCGTCCTTTAATCTTACTAGTTATAATTGTGAGAAACCTGGCCACATGAGGAGAGATTATCCCCAACAGCTCATGCTGGATTTAACGTAGCAACATACTAGAGAGTGTTACCCACGGGCAATAGTAATAATAGTAGAGGACAATCAGAAGGTGGGCGAAAAGGAAATCAATGAGGTCGTGGAGGTCGGGGTAATGGTAATGAGCGGCAAGGAGGTTGTCCGTCAAGATGACAAAGCTCAATTTTATTCTTTTTCGGGCAATACTGAGGCAGAGACATCTAATGCAATGATCACATATACTATTCTTGTTTGTGACCGAATGGATAATGTATTATTTGATCCGGGATCTACCTTTTCATATGTGTCAGTTCAATTTGCCTAGGAATTTAAAGACGTTTGTGATGTAATTGATGCCCCCATCCATGTTTCTACCCCAGTTGGAGAGTTTTTCATAGTCACCCATGTGTATCGTGTTTGTTCTGTTATGTTTATGGGTTTCCAAACTTGGGTTGATATGGTTATTTTTTATATGACTGACTTTGATATAATCATAGGCATGACTTGGTTGTCCCCCTATTATGTTGTGTTGAATTGTAATACGAAATTTGTGACTCTAGAGATAGGGAAAAATTAAAGTGGGAAGGGGTGTATAAGCCTAAGATAGCTAAGGTCATATCCTTAATTCGGTCTAGGAATCTGGTGGGCAGGGGTGTTTCGCGTACTTGACATATATTCGGGATGTTGAGGTTTAATTAAGTCTCCCTCTATTGAATCTAATCCTGTAGTGTCTGAATTTAGGATCGTGCTTCCTATTGATTTTTCTGGTATACCTTCATATCGAGATATAGATTTTTGCATTGATTTAGAACCTGGTACCCGCTCTATTTTTATCCATCTGTATCGCATGTCCCCGGTAGAATTGAGATAGTGTAAGACTCAAATCCAAGAACTTCTTGATAACGGTTTCATCCTTCTTAGTACTTCCCCATGGGGTGCTCATGTCTTGTTTGTTTAGAAAAATGATGGTAGTATGAGGATGTGCATAGACTAGCGACAGTTGAATAGGGTCACCATTCGAAATAAATATCAGTTACCTCGAATAGATGATCATTTTGACCAGTTGCAAGGTGCTTCATTTTTCTCTAATATTGATCTAAGATATTGTTACCATTAGTTAAAAATTAGGCCTGAGAATGTACCAAAGACGGCGTTCAGGACATATGACGAGAACTATGAGTTTTTAGTAATGTCATTCGAGTTGAGCAATGCGCCTGCAACTTTCATGAATTTGATGAATGGTGTGTTCAAGCCATTTCTGGATTCTTCTGTGATAGTCTTTATTAATGATATTTTGGTTTATTCCTAGAGTAAGGAAAAGGATGCCGACAATCTTTGTATTGTTCTGGGTGTTCTTCGGAGACAAAAGTTATATGCCAAATTTTCCACGTGGTGCGTTCTTATTGGATTCAATTGTCTTTTGGGGGCATGTAGTTTCGACGGAAGGGGTAATGGTAGATCTCCAAAAGATTAAAGCGGATAAGAATTGGTCCGACCTAACTTTGTGATCGAAGTTGGGAGTTTTTTTGGGCTAGCTAGCTACTATCATCGATTTGTGAAAAACTTTGATTCTATTTCCACATCTAACAAGGTTGACCAAGAACGAGGTACTTCTCAAATGAACCAAAAGATGTAATAAGAGCTTTCTAAAGTTCCAAACTCTTTTGACCAGAACACTTATTCTAGCACTACCGGTTGAAGGTAAAGATCTTACTATTTATTGTGACGTTTCACATTCGGATTTGGATGTTGTGTTAATGTAGGATAAGAATGTTATACCTTATGTATCGCAGTAGTTAAAGGTGCATGGGAGGAATTAGCCTACACATGATTTAGAGTTGGCAGCTATAGCATTTGATCTTAAGATCTGGTGGTATTACCTTTATGGTGTCAAGTGTGAGGTGTTTTTAGATCATCGCAGTCTACAACATGTATTTACGCAAAAGGATTTGAATTTTGGACAACAAAGAGGGATGGAGTTACTTAAAGATTATGATGTCACCATCTAATATTATTCGGGTAAGGGATATGTAGTGGCAAACGCACTGAGCTAGAAGACGGTGATAATGGGTAGTTTAGCTTGCTTGAGTGTATCCAATAGACCTTTGGCTAAGAAAATTCAAACCTTGAAATTTAAGTTTATGCAGTTTGACATCTTGGAAAAAGGTGGAGTGTTAGCTAGCATTGAGGTGAGGGCCACATTTGTTGAAGATATCAAGGCCAAACAATTTGAGCATGAGAATTTGAATGAGCTAGAAAAGAAAACAGTGTTTGGCAAGGCATAAGATGCGACTTTAGATATGGGGTGTGTGCTTAGCTTTAAAAGAAGGATTTGTGTTCCTAGAGTGGATGATTTGATTCAAAAATTGCTGAAAGAATCTCATGTGTTATGGTATCCATTTATCTAGATGTGATCAAGATGTATCGAGATTTGAAGTGACTTTATTAGTGGCCTGACATGAAGAATGACATAGCTGATTTTTTGGCTAAGTGCTAAAACTGTCAGCAAGTAAAGTACTATCATCAAAGGCCTGCAGGTTTGCTTCAGATAATGTCAATTTCGGAATGGAAGTGGGAAAGGATAGCCATAGATTTTGAGGTTAATCTCCCCAAAGACTTTGGGAAAGTTTGATTCTATTTGGATAATGATTGATGGATTGAAAGTTTGATTCATCTCAGAACGTGGTACATAGTTCACATACAATTTTTGGAGAAAATTACATGGTGAGTTGAGACTCAACTCACTTTTAGTACAACTTTCCATTCACGAAAGGACTGGCAGTCAGAGAGAACCATTCAAGTGTTAGAGGACATGTTGAGGGCGTGTGTGATTGATTTTGAAGGACATTGGAATAAGTTTCTACCGTTGGTGTGAGTTCTCCTATAATAATAGTTACCAATATAGCATAGACATGGCACCATTCAAGACACTTTATGGGAGGGGATGTAGATCCCCCGTATGAGAGTTTGAGGTGGGAGATGTAAAACCTTTGGGGATGGATTTGGTGAAGGATACGCAGGATAAGGTAAGAAGCATCCAAGCTAAGCTTTTAGCACCCCAAAGTTTACAAAAGAACTATACAGGTCATAAGGTAAAAGACATGACATTTCAGACTGGTGAGAGTGTTAATCTTAAAGTATCACCCATGAAAGGGGAGATGAGATTCGACAAGAAGGACAAGCTTAATCGTCGTTACATCAGCCCATTTTGAGATTCTTGATTGTGTAGGGCTAGTGGCTTACATATTGGTTTTACCACCTAGATTATCTAGAGTTCATTAGTGTTTCATATATCCATGTTGAAGAAGTAACATGGAGACGGAGATTACATCATAAAGTGGGACTGAGTGTTGTTAGATAAAGACATTGAGTATGAGGAGAAATCGATTGCAATTCTAGATCGCCATGTCCGAAAGATGAGAATCAAAGAGATTAAGTCTGTGAAGGTTCAATGGAAGTATCTTCCATTTGAGGAAGCTGCTTCGAAAATCGAAAAAGACATGGGAGACAAGTATCTCTAGTTGTTCGACGACTCAGATACTACTCCAATATTACTTTAGTCGTTTTCCTAGTTTGTCACTTGAGGACAAGTGACGGGTAAATTCGTATCTATTGTAACAACATGTTCCCAACATTATAGAAAATTCAACGGGGAAAATTTTTGGTAGTAACTTGAAATTTCCTAGCCTAATCTAGATTTGAACGAATTCTGAGTCACATGAGGCCTAGAAAAATCTGATAATGAATGAGAGATTAAATAATGAATTTGATTGCATGAGTAGATAGCTAAGATTTAACCCCTACGACTTTACAGAATTAAATTTGGACGAGTGAAACTCTCGAAACTAATCTTAGCGTGAAATGGTAGTTTTGAACGTCATGGATTGAGGTATTTTGTGAAATGGGGGTTGGAAATCAAATTCCGACTCTCTGTCTCCGTGTAAGAAGTTGTGACGAGATTATTCCCGTCAGGGCCTTGCCTCTATGGCGGGTTGGGGCCTGCTAAGGCAGGCTAGTTGCGACTTAAGTTGGAATTAAATCCCAAAAACATTATTTTTCTCCAGGTTTCACTCTTAATAGGTAAGAGACGATCCCAAGTGATTTCTTGACAGTTTTTCACGACTTTAGGTGTTAAAGGTAAGGATTTTACTCCCCTAATTTCATTTTCGATTCGTAGAACATAGATTATTGGTTAAATATTATTGGAGGGTGAACTGAATTTGATGGTGGGGAAAAGCCCTAGCTGCACAATGCGATCATGTGTTTGGTCTTGGGATATTAGGTTTGTTATAATCCGGGTAAGTAGACCTTAATTAATTGATCCTTGCATGAAATTGTTATTTTTATACCTAGAACAAGTGGAAAGAATTCGAAAAGGAAAAATTCAAGTGTCTTAGTGATTCAAGCTTGGTTTCGAAGTAGGAGATGAGTTGATTTCTTGTTTGCATAATATATGTTGGTAATTGCTTCATTGTTATTCATGTATGTATGTGATTGAAACATTGTTGATCGAACCTAATCAAATGAGAACGAATGAGTAAATGTATGTCATGATCAACACTTGATTGTATGATTATGAGAATTTACATATGAGTGTGATTGTGGTTGTGCTGAATGGATCAGGTGTCATGTTTCGACACGCTAACTTGGATTTGGTGCCACATTCTGGCGCATATATTGGGTGGGTGCCACGTTTGACACACTAATTTAGATCGGGTACCATATTTCGGTATACTAACAGTTTAGGTATGTGTTCCATAAAAGTACCATTGAATTGTCATATTTACTCGTGATTGAAAATGTGGATCGGTACATTGACTTTCAGGTTCTAGGGATGGTTTTCCGCAATGTTTGGTAGTTTTTTTTTTGTTAATTTCCAGATTATATGGGAACTTCGATTTTCTTTAGACATTTAAACCTGCTTCGTATCTTTAAATGCCTATCTTTTCGTTAAGTTGTGTAGTTGAGTTGTAATAATGGTTCTCTCCCCCGAGGGTTAATGTGGGTGCCATTCACGACAGTCTAGATCATGACATTTTTGATGCATGTGCTCTAAGTGGTCAATTAAGTGTGCTCGAATAATCATGTCTAATGCTCAATTTGGGAATTGTCCAATTATTACACAAATTTTCTAACTAACACTAAAAAAATATTAAAAAAATGAGTGATAAAATTATTTTTATTTATCAATAGATATATGAAAATCGAGAGTAGCTTAAATAAAATAATAATTATATTACATAATCATTAATGGAGAATATCGTGAAGGTGAATATAATTAATAGTTTCTTGATAAAATAGATAGCCAAAATTTATATATTTACTTGCTATTGGTGTTCATGTATATGTATTATTCATGTGTCCTCAATATAATACTATCATACTTTTATTATTTTATTACTTAAAAAAATCTTATATAATCATGAAAAGTAATGTTTTGTATTTGGAAAAATACACAAGTATCTCCTCAATCTATATCTGAGATTTCAGAGACACACTTATATTATACTAAGGTTTTATTACCATCCTGAACTTATTTTATATACGTGGTACTAGTTTGAAAAAAAAAAAGTCTATCAGCGCTGGCACACAAGATAGTGTCACGTAGGCCGAAAAGGGATAGAAAATTATTAATAAAATAAGTTCAAATAGGTAATAGGACTTTAGTATATATAAATGTGTCTCGGAAATTTCGAACATAGGCTAAGAGGATACTTGTGTATTATCGCTTTATATTATAGTACCAATACAATTTATGAAAAAATATTTGAACTTTTTTTTTCAACCGTCCAAGTCTAATAGAGTGGATGTTATTATATAATTAAATATTACTACAAAACAGAAGAGGTAAGCCTCTCTATACCTACTCTGAATGAATTAGGCTTCATTAATATATGGAATGAATAGGATTTTCTATCCAAAATTATTGAAAACTCTTCTAAATTTGATACAAATTATTGTTTATTTTTACATTATTGACGGCTTTAAAATATTCATTTACTTGATTAGTTAAATTTGATACACTCCAGATCGTGCAAAATGAATGAATATACCTCTAAAATCTCACCAAGTTTAAGAGACACATGCTCTTATAACAAGAGTTCGAAAACACTTGCTAAGTCATTTGACATATGATATATCTATGTTTAGATAATTAAATAATGAAGAATTAAAGATTGTCAATAATTTTAAAATAAAACTAATAATTTACATAAAATATAAAAGCGTTTTCTCTATTTTCTATTTTGCTCAAAAAATCAAACAAAAATTTGCTTTGGATGGTCGCATGAAATATTATTGCTGGCTTGCTGTATTTTGAAAAGTTGAATAGTATTGTCACTTATGATAAATAAAAACTTATTTCGTATATCTATTTATGAAATAAGTCCCTTTATTAATTAGAGGTTGTTACCCATTTCTCTTTACCCAAAGTTGGCACTTGTATCCATAGTTAAATCCCAGCCTTAAATCATCCCTATCGAGTATGGAGTACATACTAAAACAAAAAAAATTATTAGCAGTAAATAATTTTTAATTGTCATTAAATATATATTTTTAGTGGCAATTGTTATTTTTGATATATGTCTCTAAAACCTTTAGCAATATTGGTTCTAATTACATTTAACTAATATTAGTAAAAGCTTTAGCACTCTTTGTTAATGTCAATATTTAATACCGCTAAAAATTATTTTTGTTATAGTAACATTATATTGTTTCGACAATTAATTTATCAACATAATTAAAATATTTAAAAAAAATTATGATATTAAACTCTTTACTACTCGAAAATCTCCTAATTAAGAAATATCAATATTTTCTTTTAAGTATAGATATGACAAATAAAAATTAAGTAATCAGACAAACTAGATTGAATAAAAAAGTGAAACCACCCCATAAATATGAAAAGGGAACGGTTATATATAAAGGGATAAAAACTAAAATTGTTAAAAAGATAAATATACTATTTAATTTAATAATAAAAGAAGATGTATTAATAGTTACTCACTATAATCACAAAAATTATACTATATTATATATAAATAATATATAGTGCCTCATATTTTGGCTCCTTTTAGAATTTGTGGATTTCACTTGCGTTATCCTAGAGCCACCCATGCATCGATAAAATTCACAATATTTGAAATTAAAGCCAAAGCGCCCCCACTTCTTTGAGAAGAGGGACAAGAGATCCATTAATATGAGAGGCCATAACTCTATCCATCGAGCCAATCAGTTCACCACCTATGAACACAACTGGAATCGCGGGTGAATTCCCAAGAAGCTTGGAAAGAGCCTTCTCCATTGACTTTCCATTAGGGTCATGGTCTAACTCGTACACCGTTGGGTTCACACCGAGCTCACAAAACAACCTCTTCATTGCATGGCACATGCAACAACTACTCGAGCTAAATATCACCACCGCGCTCACGGATGCTAGCTTCACCACCCTCTCCAATGAGTCCGAACACGATGACCTTCGCTTCACCCTTGTGGTTCGGTGATTCCCCCTAGATGAATTTGATTCTTGATATTGCATTTTGAACACTATAAAAATAAAAAAAATAAAAAAAGTCGTCTAAGGAATATTATTAATTTGTTGAGTGATGACAAATTGGAAGTAGAATACATATATATATATATATATATAATGGAGTGGGGGAGGTCTTTATTTTCGTGAATTTAATTTTGTGCATGGAAGATATGGAATGTAGGTAATGTACAATTAAATTTTTAATTTTTTTGTGTTAAATGAATCATTAAATACTAAAGGTGTACAATAGCCCGTGGCCGTTTGCAATTAATTGCAAAAAGCAATATATAGTTGGAATAATTGGAATTAAGATGAAGTGTTATACATCTATATTTCTTCTTTTTTTGGCTTTCCCTCTCAGCTACATTAAATCAAAATTCATATTATATAGTAATTTTATACTTAGAAGAATAAAATGTTTTTTAATAAATACAAGGCACATACATATAAGAAAACATATGTCTCATAAATATAAAATGGTTTTATAAAGCGAAAGTTATAAATTTAATTTACCATATTGAAGTAATAGAAATGTATATGCAAATATCTATTATACGTATATTGATTTATACTATTAAGTCTTATTTATTTGCATTTAATAAAGGTCTTACTCTTGAGAGGATTCGTTGTTAAGTACCTTTTTAACATCCTAAAAAGTACGATATATTCAAATTTCAAATTTTAAATCGACTAATTGTTACAATTTTACCTAAGTATAGAAGCTCACTCACATGGATTAAGTGGAATTATTTTAATTGATAGAAGCTAATAAACAAAAAAATTGAACGGTGTTCGAATATGTAATAGAGCCTCGATTAAATTCGAATAAAGCACTGCATGACTCATTTAGAGATGACGCTCCCAACAAAAAAAAATTCATACTCAGTGTTCCAATGTGAGTCTTCTAGTTCAGATTTGGAGTAGTCTTGCTAGTTGCTACTACACCGATTAATGAGAAACTAATAAAGTTACCAATTGAAAAGTGGTACATCGCAAAATTAAATAGAGATACTATCGACAGCAAAGTATTTGTATATCAATTACTGCTCCATATTTAAGAACTTTTCCTTTGGGGTTCCACATATTTATATTCGAGCATCTTACATAAATGTATCACGTAGCAAAACTTTTTAGTTAAATGGTTGTACGTATATGTAATATATTTATATTATTTAAAAATAATATATTTATAATATATAATTATGTATTAGAGTTGTATACATATTATTATATGAGTAACTACTACATAAAAAATGAGTATTAGCGGCAATTAATTAGCAATTGTTGTTAAATAGAGTATGTATATTTAGTGGCAATTAGCACTATTTGTATATGTCCCTAAAGACTTTAGCGACATTGAATATAATGACACTTAACTAATGCCGATAAGGAATTTAACATTCTTTATTAATGTGTCTATTTTTTGCCGCTAAAAGTTGTTTTTATTGTACTGAATATTTATATATGGTAACAATACATCTTTTTCAATGAGTTGTCAAAATGTGCTAACCCAACCCAATTCAATCCTTACAGGCTAGAAGTTAATGGGTTGGGACGGATTGATCCTATTAATTAAATGGTCTATAAAATAGCAATCAAACTCAGCCCTAAGCGAGCTACGGATTGACCCTTCAATCAAAAAAGGAAAACATTTTCCTCTTAGAAAATATACGAACGTTGATATCGGATGAACACGAAATCAATACATACATAAATTCATTCACTAATTACACATAGTTCAGTGAATATATTTACAAAATAAATACATAATTGCCAAGATACAACATTCATAAGATCATCGGAGCAAAAATAATTACATAATCAATATTTTTATAAATAAGACAATAAAGAAGAAGTGAAAAATTAGATATAAAGGTAAAAGACGTCAAAAGTTCATAGTTATAATTGAGTAATGAATTTGGGCTAATACGAAATTTTAGTGGCTAATGACCTAGAATGTAAAAGATATGTAAAAATTATAGTCTTGATACATTTAAAAATATTTATTGATAAAATCTTAGTAAGTAAAATACTACTTAAAATATATATAATAAATATTTTTAAAATTCACAGTCGACGGCTAGCCTATGAGGCTTTCGGGCTGGATTTAAGAGGCCAGCGAGCCAAATGAGGTTTGGCTAAAAAGCCTTGTTCCTAAATGAGTTTAAAAAAATTAATTTTCAACCTCATTTAATTTAATGGTTGGGTTGGACCGGCCTAGCGGGTTAAGTCCATTTTGACAGCTTTACTCTCGATTAGTTAATTTGAAAAAGGTTGAACTTTTTGAAAAGCTTATATTTTTTAATTCATTTACTTCATAACTAATAGAGGTGAAAAGGTCAACTCGTTATGTTAATAATTATTTTCTTAATAGGTGTGTCAATTCAAAAGTAGACAAGTAATTAGGAAAAAAGAAAATATTAATTTTCCACCTTACTAAATCAAGAAGACATTAATTATTTTTTTCTTATATTATTATTGTAATTAAATATTTTTCAAAGTCTTCACATTTATTTGTAAAATTCTGAAAAATTTTCTTAAAAAATTAGAAAAATTATTATTTTATTTATAAATTCTTAATATACATATAAAAAGAAAAAGTAATCAACTACTCACTCTGTACCTATTTACTTGTCCACTTTTGAATTGACACATCTATTTAAAAAATAATTAATGACACAACGAATTATCATTTTACCTCCCATTAATTATGAAGTAGATAAAAACTTTTACTAGTTTACCATTTTACCTCATTTTCTTAATTTATCACAATAGACAAGTAATTAAAAATAACTATAAAAGAAAAAAATGAACAAGTAAATAAAAATAAAAAATAATATAAAATAAAAAAAAATTATCATCTTATAATCTTAAACGTGTTACAAATGGACGAGATTATTTCGTGTAAGCCTTAATTTGCATAGTTAGGCGGCGGAGAATTTAAGGATTGGGTGCGCCCGCCGCCGTCGAATTTAATTGTGTCGTAGGTAAACACATTGCGTAAGCATAAATGTCATCATGTTGGATCTATACCAAAGTAAACAAGTCTAGTTTGGTACAATTAGGTTTCTATAATTATATATATGTATAATATTTATGACTAGCCAAGTTTTTGTTTCTATAATTAATAAATATATATTACTCATAGGAGTAGCTCTTGTTTTCAAAGTTTTAAATGCACAAGTTTGGGGCGGAGCTAGAGGTCTATATAGATCGTGTTGGTTTGATATTGTATTGAAAAATAATTAAGAAAAAATATTTTTGAGTAGAAAACTTCGTTAGGATTTGGTTAGAATGATATTCTTTTTATGTTATTTTATATTTTAAAAATATTTTTATTTTTTTAATTTTAATACCTTTTAACTAAAAAATGAAAAAAAGATTAATTTATTTTAAAATAAAAAATATTATAGTTTTTAAGTTTTTCAACTATATTCTGATCAAATTTTCTGGTCATTTAGCACTTCTCAATAATTAAATTAATCATGTTAATTGAGTAAATTTATAAATTAAATCAACATAAAGTCGATTTTTTTTATTTCAATATTTTACTGATTTTTTTTTTCAAATTTTCTTTTATTTTTCGATTTTCTCACAATTACACAATATTTGGGGGAAAAAATCAAATGTGATTTCACTTATCTCTGTGATAAGCTAAAACGTTAATTGAGTAGGAACCTTCAAAAAGATTGAAAATTTAACATTAATACAAAAGTCTTTCGTTAAATATTAGTGTTCGATACGTTAAATTTATAATATTAATACAATTAAAATGAATATAAAATAAAACATTTACAAGTAGACGATTAACTTTCTATATCATGAAATCTATAATAATGTAAGTGTAATACAAAATAAAATAGGGAAAACTATCTTACTAGACATACATTACTATAATATATGTACTAACTTTATCACTACTTTTAAACAATTACATATATTACCATTTTTAATATTTTGTACCAATTATTATTGAAGATATAATCAGATACCCACATTTCTTAAAATTAGGATTCATTAAGGGTGTGTTTGGTATGAAGGAAAATGTTTTCCATGGATGAGAGTTTTGGAAAATATTTTCTTTAATTTTTGAAGGGAAGTCATTTTCCTTAATTTTGAGGAAAATGAGTTAATTTGGAAAACATTTTTAAAACTTTTGTTCCAACCAAACATGAGAAAATTGAAAAACATTTTTCATACCAAACACACTCTAATTATTTTTACATTTTAACTCTACGATTAACGTTTTACTTTTACTTTTACATTTAAAAACTCAATCATTTTCTCTATGTTTATCACTTATAGGGTTTGTTTTCTTCATCGATCAATCAACTATGTCTTCTTCAAAGAAGATCGTGTTGAAGAGTTTCAAATTTCAGTCAAGCTATAGATCCTTATCCAAGTTTCAAATTTCAGTTAAATTCTATTGAAAAACAAAGACTTCTATTAAAAACAAAGTGTCATCACTTAGGATCAGAATTTAAAACGTTCTTGTTATGTAATCTGGTCATATTTCAACGAGATCATTGTATATCACACTTTTGTGGAAGGTCAAATCCATCAATGGCCTCTTAAGCTTGACTCCAATTTTTATTTAGACACCTTAATTAGGCGATGTTCATTTTAGACACCTCATGTAGGGTTCTGTTGTGTCATTTTGACACTTTTTGCTAAAATGTCAAAGTGAGTGTGATACACTCAACAATAACGCGTGAAAGACTTATTTAGAAATTTTTAATTTTATTTTCTCTTCTTCTTCTCTATTTTTCAAGCCACCACCCCTATCTTTTTTTAAAAGCTTAAATTCCTTCAATGAAGGTCAAATTTTTTATTCAAATTCACTTTTAAGTCATTTTCTTCTTCTTCGTTGTATTACTTATCTAAATCTATCATCTCCTCCCTCCATTTTTTGCCGG
This sequence comes from Solanum pennellii, assembly GCF_001406875.1. Lineage (NCBI taxonomy): Eukaryota > Viridiplantae > Streptophyta > Magnoliopsida > Solanales > Solanaceae > Solanum > Solanum pennellii. The sequence goes on along the minus strand of NC_028637.1, from coordinate 4,792,695 downwards.
AAAAATAGATACCAACACCCATTTTTCATATTTATTCTCTTCTTTTTTCTTCCTCTCCCTCTTTTCTTTCCAAAAAATGATACTAAAAAGAAAGAAGATGAATAAATATGAATAATAATAAAAGAAAAAAAATATTTTTTAGAAAAAACACAAAAGAGTTTTGAGTGTAATGAAATAAGAGATTTTCTTAGAATAATACTTTTAATTTATTTATTAAATAGATTTTATAATTATTTTTAATTGAAAATAACACATGTAATTATTAATTGATTGTTTGCCGCGTCATCAACGAGTGTATTAAACTCTCCTTTAGTTTTTTATTTATTGTCAGAAAAGTGTCAAAATGACACAACAGAACCCTAAATGAGGTGTCTAAAATAAACATCACTTAATTGAGGTGTTTAGTAAAAATTGATGCCAAGTTTAGAAAGTCACCGATGAATTTAACCTTTGTGGTATTATGATAATCACAAATTCATTGATGCAGACCTATTAAAGCCAAAATACATATTTATCTATTCAAATTTCATTGATAATATCAAATAATTGAATACATACTTCATATACATAGCAAGTTTCAAATTCATATATATGATAAATGATACATGTAGCTGGTACATAATTAATACATCTAAGTCACAAAGTATGTATCAGATACACGTATATAATAGATCAAATACATTCAATGAAACTAGATGCATGCATCAAATTCATTAATTAAAGGCACGTATCTTGATCCATATTTAATAATTTTGATTTATGTAAGATTTTCAAATGAAGGTTTGTATCTAGTTAAAAAACAACAATATACTTTTATCAGAATATTTAACAAAGCAACAATCAACTAGAGTGCGAGATACACATTGTTCTCTAAACATGAAAATGTGAAGAAAAAGATCTCGAAATTCCGGAAAAAATATAAATGGAAGAAATTTATTTATTGTTTTGAATTTTTTAAAAAGTTATTAGAATAGATATATCCAAAAGTTGTTAAAGGTGTGATTTCCTCCTTAAATTAAGCATTTTAGTTACGATCCTTAATTAAATATGTATAATGCTTTTTCATTTCCTCGGATACATGTATCTATAGAGTTAAGATATATGTATCCAACCAACAAAATGTGGTACAACAAGTAATATTCGAAACTATCGTGAAACTAGTAATTAAGACCTAAATTAGTGAAATTTATGTTGCTTGCTCAATAAAATATTTACAAATGCTACAAGCCTAAATTTGAAATAATATATGTAAACAACGAAAACGATAAGCTGATATACTGTCACAAATATTGTATAACAATATATATTTTGTGAATACTCAGTGTACATGCAATATATGTTGAGTATACACAAACATACACAAAGTATGCATTGGTTATTAAGGTCCAAAGTGTATATTCAATGTATGTAACTAATGTATATTTTTTTGAATATCAATGTTATATATTATACAATGTATATACATCTTTATCGGAAACAACCTCTCTACCTCTAAGGTAGTCATAAAGTCCGTGTAGATTCTATCCATACCCTACTTTCTAGAATTACACTTGATTTTTTTGTTGTTGAATCTATATAAATCTCCTATACAAAAATCATTAAAACCAAAAAAATCGGAAGGAGGAGGAGGAGAAGATTCACTTCTTCACACAAAAACCACACATTTTAAACTAAAACGATTGAGCTAAGATCTCCATACTCCTCCAACAAGAACCTTTAAATTAGCAGCAACATTTATAATACATAGAAAATGTCTATACACGGTACAATAGTATATATACATTCGTTATTCAATATATATACATTTTATATACATTTGCAAGGTCACTACAAAAACTTTGACATTAACATGTAGTTGTAAAAATATTTCCTTTATTCTGTCCACATTTACAATAACTTGACCTACAATAAGTAATTGTTCTAACATTTCCACCCTTACTATAATGAGTATGGATCCATAACGATGTACCCTCCTCAAAATTCACTAGTGAGATTTCACTAAATTCTACCTTTTAAGTTTGGGCAAATTGCAGAAAACATATAGTTTTAAGGCAAAATTAATATCTATCCCTTAAAATTTTACAATTACAAAAATCCCTCAAAATGAATACAATAATATAAGCGCTGATACATTAATCTAATGCGCGATATTCACTAATCTGATGCACGAGATACACTAATCTGATGCGCGAGATACACTAATCTGATGGGCGAGGTACATTTTATACATGATACACTAATCTGATGCGCGAGGTACATTAATTTGATGCGCGAGATAAACTAATATGATGCGCGAGATACACTAATTTAATGCGCGAGATACATTAATGTGATGAGTGAAAATGAGAAATTTTAGAAATTTGTAAAGCTTATAGGGGATAATGGTAATAATTAAACTAAAATGTGAGATTTCCTTAATTAATCCATATGAAAACAATTTATCAAATACCATAAAAAGGGGCAAAAATTTCAAAATCAAAAGTTCAAATTTAAAGTTCATATAAAAGGGGAAATGAAATACAATAATCAATGATATGTCATACAAAATCCTCAACTTACTACTTCTCACTCTTTCTGCATTCTGATTATAAGAAACTATGTCTTCCTTCTAGCCATCGATGTAGAATTACCATCGAAAAAATCGTCGATCAATATCTCTATATCCTCTGGTTGATACTTTATATACTTCTCTGCTTGCTTTGCATTGTCCAAATACTGTCTAAATCTCCCAAAAAATGATCTATAAGCTGGAATCACCAATGCAGATATCGAAACTCGAAGTTCAGATTGAAGTTGTTCATCACTAACAACCCAAGTACTCTGACTCCTATGTATTTCATCGAAAATCGCGTTGAAATTCTTGAACCTCTCTTTAACTGTTGTTTTCGCCACTTTCCCGTGTACTTGCATTCCATCATGTGATAGTATTTGAAGTACTTTACCAAATGTCTCCCTTTGATAGTTCTTGTGGTAATGTCTAACGATCGTTGATCGTCTCCTACACCACGTATCGCCCATCACTTGATGAATCTCCGCGGAACCTTTCACTTTTTGTAAAATGTACCTACCATTGTTCATTAGGAAAATATCGCGTAACGCAGGGTCTCTGTAAAGGTTTGATTTAGCTTCGAGATTTGTGTCGAGAAGGTCCATAATCGTCACTAGTTGTATTGAGAATGGCGTTGTCTCGGAGTTACAATGTGGGCTATCGTTCTCTGCTTCTACCTCCAATATTGGCTTAAATTTGGCAGGGGAATTGGCATCGACATTAGCATTGGATTCTTCGAATTTTACGTGTTGCTGGAAGATGTGTTCTAGGGTGATTTTGTATTCACAAGCATATTTTAAGTAATTCATGACGTAACGCGTTAGGGGGTGCACTGCACCACCAGGGACGGGTGTCCTTGCAACGTCGTTCTTTATGGAATTTTCGAGATCACTAAATATACTTACAGCTGATTCACCTAACCTGTCTATTGTAGCTTGAATCTCCGAACTCAATTCGTTCTCACGTTCATTGGAGCACGAGTTTTTGATGGATGGAATGAGATCACGCAAAGCTTCATACATGTCTAGGTATTTGAAGAGTTTCTCCGCGGAGCGTTTGGTCATGGTTACAGCCTCAGCAAAGTCGAGAAGCTGAATGACAATTGCGCGAGCTAGGTTGCTAAATAGGGTTTGAGAATTCATTGGAGACTCGGAGAAAACAGAGTCCCCGAGTCTCTTTTCACCGGGGAACAGAGTTGTTGAGCAACTTTTTACAGCTCTGATCCACCGTGTGATCTCTCCTTCTAAAGAATCCCATTGCATTCTTTGAACGTCCTCCATATTGATCTTCTCGAATTCCAGCTTCTTCATTCGTTCAAAACATGCATTTCTCCTCGTAATCGAGTACACTTGACAACATTCTGTTTCATACCCCGCCACGATCATGGTAGAGGCTATTCTGTTCATTCTTGTCACCACGTCAGGAGGAAATGACGGATATTCCTCCTCTCCACTCGATTCAGATAGGGTTAAACTACATAGTTCCCCATCTACTAATAGCCTGTTTGAATTAAAAGAAGAGTTTTTATGAACTTTAACATGACTTGAAGAAGAATCTTCTAACAAGGCTCTCAAATCCTCTTCCATTAACGTCATGGCCCGTTGTAGGACCATGCTCGTTCTGTTCAACGACCTAGTGGTCGTTGAACCTAATGGAAATTCACTCAAGGAATTAGTCAATTTGGATAAACGTGTCACAGCTTCAACGAAAAAATTGTCCTCCTCCGTCATCTTGCATAACCTAGTGGACGAATTTTCACTAGTACTATGCTTGCTGATTTTCGATTCGATGATTTTTGAGAATGTCTCAATGGTTTCAGGGACTTCAGGGGGATTTGATTTATCATGACATGTTGAAAGCTCATCGATGAATCGATCAATATCATCCGATAGCTTCTTGACATCCTCGTTGTGATGATTCAAGGAGTGATCCAATTCTTCCTGGCTGCCTTTTCGCGAATGTGGATCAGTTGACGTGGTTGGATGAGGTGGTTTCGGGCTGCCTGTGAAGCTACCATTTTTATCTAGGTGATTCTTCACCATTTTTTCGATATAACGAAATTTTGTAGATCAAGTTAATAGATTGAAAATAATGATGATGTTAAGTGATGAAAAAAATGAGAGGAATGAACAAAGTTGATTGAGAATGATGAAAGGATGATGTTTAATTTTTGTGATAGAACGAGTTTATGGGAACAATTGGTTGGTACAAGTTGACAATTGACCCGGTTGACAAGTTTTAGATAGATAATTGTGCTTCACACGACTTTATTTTTTGTGTTAGCAATGGTTGGGTTGGATTTTATTAGTAATGGTTGCCCACTACTTACTAGTCCACGTGTAGTGGGATGATAAACATACTTTCGTTCTTAATTATAGGTCTCAGATTCGAATAATGATAATGAAATTAGGATAGGTAGGGAGGGGGTTGTAACAACCAAACACCATGTTTTGAGTATTTATAAACTTTGGTATATAACTTGTAGGATGGTTTGAGATGAGACTCGAGGGGTTCGGACGTGTGTTGGATCAGTTTTAAGTTGATGCGATCAGTGGCGAAATTAGGATTTTCGATAAGGGGCTTCGAAATCTAAAAACTAAAAAAACAGACACACGAAATAGTCGAAGGGAGTTTGACATCTACCATATATATCTAAAAAATTATTTTAACTATGTATGAATCATATAGTTTTTCCCCTCATTGTAAGGTGGCTCCGCCACTGGATGCGACTGAGATCGCGGAGATGAGAGACTTGACTAGCGTCATAATAGCGATGTCCTGAGCCTTGATCCCTAGAGATGTTGACAAGTGAAAGGTCTGTGATTAGGTGTGGCGAAATCAAATTCAACCGATATAATCCTTCAGAATCATTTAAATTTGAATGAATTATTGATCCGATCATTTATTAGCTAGACTCATTTCACCCCATTAAGAATTGGATATTTTCTGAATTGACTCATGAAAATTTTTGTCCAAATATTTATTTAATTTAATAATATAGGCATAATAAAGAAAAATAATAATTTTTTTAGCTATTGAAAATTTATATAAATAAAATAAATACACCAACTAAAACTTAGAAGTAGTTGACATTTTAGCCCATTTAAATTCAATGCATTTTAGCCCAATTAGCTTTTGGGCTGGTCAATAAACCACTCATTTTAACTCAATGCATTTCAACCCAATTAGCTTTTGAGTTGGTCAATAACTCGTTTATTTATAACTTAGCTAATTTTGTTTGTCCATATTCAGCTCAACTCACTTATTTGACATATTTATCCGTTATCGTGAAGGTTATACCTTGAAAGTCCTAAAGACTTTGACCAACTCGTGTTCGTGAACATGAAGAGATGATTTGCGAGGAAGCCTAGTGTTGGGAATTAAACACACAACACACACAAATAATCTAGAGAAAAGAGAAACGGAACACAAACGGGACACACAAGAATTTAACGTGGTTCGGTTTCCCTACTCCACGACTGTAACAGGAGGATTTTATTTTCACTTGTGCTGCTGTGGAATTACAAATACAAGGATCATATTTATAGGAAAGCCAAATGGTTAACCTAGGGTTTCAGTAATGGGTCGGGCCGGCTCACAAGCCTCCACAAAGCCCAACAATCTCCCACTTGGAGGCTTGAAGAATTTCAACTGTCATCCACTTAGAACACTTGTATGTCTAGTAATCTTTTTCAACTCTCTCCTGCTACAGCGGCCTTCTCATCAGTCAACTGAAAGGCCCGTTGAAGCTCCCCGAAGCTTCAACACATCAGTCACGGCTGAAACTGCCCTTGACTCGTCCTCGGTCCCTACCGGCTCCCACTTGAGACACGAACTGCCGGATCCTAGAACTCCCTGAGAACAAACACTCTCCATACTCAGCAAGAAATTTTCTGGAGACGTATCAACAGCTGGAATACTGGTTCTCTTGACCCACTGTCTTCTAGGAGCCTTGGCTGAAGCACGGCCGGTGCTCCCACTGCCACAAACGCCTCTGACTGGTCTTCCTGAACCTTTCCTTGCTCGTTCATCCTGAATCTGACCTGTGGCTCTGGGTTTCTTTCTTGCAAAGACAACCTTCTTCTGCCCACGAGATTCTGTGAACCGGACTTTGTTTTTCTTCTGAACTGGGACGGTCACTCCCTCAGACGGTAATCCGACAATATACAACGATCCTCTTTTTGTTCCACGAGCCATGACAAGATTGCCCCTCACGACCTTCCACTGCCCATTTCCGAACTTCACATGATGTCCCTGTTCATCCAACTGCCTAACAGAAATCAAACTTTTCGTCAAGCTTGGAACAACTCTGACATCCTTCAAGGTCCAGAAACCGACTGGCGTCTTCAGCACCATGTCACCCATGCCCGTAACATCAAGAGCTCTATCGTCTGCAAGCCTTACCTTTCCAAAGTCTCCAATAACCAGATTCTGCAATGCTTCACTGCTGTGGGTAGCGTGAAAAGAAGCACCAGAATCCATGACCCAGGAATCCACATTGCTCTCCGCGCAACAGATAAACAAATCCTCGTTGACGCTGTCTTCTGCAATGTTGACTTGTTTGTCTTTCTGGCATTGATTCCTGAAATGCCCCACCTCCTTGCAGTTCCAACATGTTACACCTGAGCCATCCCGAGCCTTTGACTGACTCCTTCTTCGGTTCCTGCTCCCACTACCTCTGTTATTTCCTCTGCCTCTGACGACGTTTAGCATATCACCTGATGATTCTCCAGAACTCCTTCTTCTGACATCCTCGCCAAGAACGAGATCACGAATCTTCTCAAAGGTGAATCCATTAGGTCCCACTGAACTGGCAACTGCTGTAACCGTTCCGGACCAACTGTCAGGCAATGATGATAACAGTAGTAAAGCTTGAACTTCATCATCGAACTTAATGCCAACTGACAAAAGTCTGGCTAAGATCGAATTCAATGAGTTGATGTGCTCGGTAACTGAACTGCCTTCCTTCATCTTTGTGTTCACCAACTCTCTAATCAGAAAAATTTTGTTTGCTGCAGATGGCTTCTCGTACATGTTAGACAAGGCTTCCAAGATGCCTTTCGCTGTCTTCTCCTTAAGAATGTTGAACGCAACATTCTTGGTCAACGAGAGTCGGATAACTGACATAGCTTTCCGATCCAAAACTGCCCACTCTGCATCAGACAATTTTCCTTGCTTGTCACCCAACACTACGTCCAAATCTTTCTGAACCAGCAAATCTTCAATCTGCATCTTCCACCAACTGAAATCTGTACCATCGAACTTCTCAATTCGGAACTTCCCATCTTCTGCCATCTCAAAGGACTTCGGCAATTCCCTTAACGGCGTCTACAGACAGCGGGCGGCGATTTGGACGATGCTCACGATCTGGACGCTCGCGGCTGGATCTGAGGCTCCTCGACGCGGCGGCCACTGGAACGGCGCGACGGACAGCACACGGACGACGGCTGTTCGCACCCTGCGCGGTTCTCCTAGCCGGCTGCTGCTTGAGGTTACCCACACGGTAACGGCGGCTACTCCTCCCTGCACACAGTTCTTCACACAAGAACCCTAGGTGACAATTTCTCACAGTTTGTGTTACAATGTTGTTGAAACCTCGCTCTGATACCAATTGTTGGGAATTAAACACACAACACACACAAATAATCTAGAGAAAAGAGAAACGGAACACAAACGGGACACACAAGAATTTAACGTGGTTCGGTTTCCCTACTCCACGACTGTAACAGGAGGATTTTTATTTCACTTGTGCTGCTGTGGAATTACAAATACAAGGATCATATTTATAGGAAAGCCAAATGGTTAACCTAGGGTTTCAGTAATGGGTCGGGCCGGCTCACAAGCCTCCACAAAGCCCAACACCTAGGTCGTCGATGATCGCAATCATCTTGAAACTTTTTGAATATTTAAAAATCAATGTTCGCAAGAAACTAAATTTTGTTCTTGAGTTTTTGGGCTTCTACGTAGTGGTGGTCATTGATCAATCAGTTTGATTTTTTGTATTATTGGGGTTTAACGTTTTTGATTCGTGAACATGCTAAATCAATAATCAAATAAATAAGATTTATTATCGATTCTCTAATTCTTAAAGATTCGACTTCGATTTAACCGATTAAAAAAGTTCATATAATCATATATACACATGTTCATAAAATAAAATTGTAGCAAAACTCATGCAATAAATTGTAGAAACAATGTTAACTGTCTATCTTTACCACAATCAAAATTTCATAAAATTTAAAAGAGAGAAGGTAATACTAGTTTGTGTCGAGAAGATAGATAGTGTCATTAATATGTATAATTAGGAGTAAAATTGTAACTTTAATATAATCTTATTAGGTTATCGATTTAACTATCAATCAAAACCATAAAATTGAAAATCGACCAACTAAATAAAATTACAGAAATATTAACCGAATAATATTTTTTTATCATTAATTGAAATCATAAAATCAAAAATCAAACCGATAACCCACTAAATAACTATTACAAATACTGTTAACCCAATGATATATTTTTATGTGCAATTTATGGGTTAAAAAGATTTCTCCACACCCTACTTCTATTTCACATGGTTTGTACCTTTTTTTAACGAATTAATAACGAATCAATGAGGTTAAAAACTTTATTTTGGATTATTTACACGATTTAATTCGAGCTTTTACCTTCAAAGTTCTTTTCGTTTTTCTTTTTAAAAAAAATAGACATGGAAATTCAGGACTTCAATCCAAATACCCCTTATATGCAATATTAAAGTGATAGAACGTAAATTATAATCACAAATAAATATGAAGAAACATGATTTTAATTTATTGATAAATTATACGGGTACAATTTTGTTTGTCCCTTAATTCTTCTCTCTATATTTTCATGGATTATCTGAATTGAATCTCCATGGAAGTATTTGTGAATCTTTTGAAGTATTTGATTATCAAGAAAATTGTGACATATATTTTGATATATTTATGAATATTAAAAGTTTTACTAGATATTCTAGATCCTTTGAAGGGAATATAATACTTTTATATATGCATAACCTAGGATTAAAATTAACCTATTTATATAGTATATAATAAATAGTGACTTGCTTAAACAAACAGGTTCTATGGTGTAGTGGTTAGCACTCTGGACTTTGAATCCAGCGACCTGGGTTCGACTCCCGGTAGGACCTTTTTTTTTTTTCTCTTCTCATTATATGTATCGGGACGTACCGGATGTATCCGGACGTTAAACAAGGTATTTGAAATCGGGATGTGATAATTCGGAATGTTTTTGGAACGTACCGGATGTATTCGGACGTTAAACAAGGTATGCGAAATCAGGATGTGATAATTCGGAATGTTTTTGGAATGTATTTGCCTGTTCAGGTTCGAATTTATTCTGATAATCTAAAAAAAGAATAAAGATATAATGTAATTAACTTTTAATACTATGAAATTTGTGCATATTTTTTTCTTTTTTTGGAACCCTAGGACAACCCGCAGCCGTTACGACCTCTGCCCCTCAGGTGAGCACTTTGTTCGAACTGGGTAAACCCTCCAGTGTGTAATAGCCTGCCACAGTGGCAGATCCATGAAAATGAGGGGGTTTGAAAAAAGAGAGAGTAGTGCTTAAGATTAGAGGTTTGAACCCTTCAATCACTAAATCAATCTCTAATTTTTTATTCAAGAGGTTCAAAATTAACACATAAACTTAAAAATTCTTAAAACTACCTTAAATATACAAAGAATTATTTTGCCGAGGAGGTTCGGGTGAACCCCCTCGGCAGACTCTAGGTCCGCCCTTGGCTTGCAAACCACACCGCACTAGGCAAGCTCTATGCGACAGACTCGATTCAAAAGGCATTAAGGGGAAATCAACCCGGGATCATCCGTGTAAATAGCCACCTTCCAAACCAACTGAGCTATCCCAAAGAATTATATATCATAATTATAAAGATAAATATGAGACAATATGCTAATAACAACGAATATAAATGAACTAAAATTTTAACGATAGCAAAATTATGCACCATCTAAAAAGTATGGAGACAAATATGAACCCTCTCCCAAGTACTTGTCTATATATGTTTCAGCTGATTCGAGAAAGAATAGGAAACTTCTATGTAAATATTTGTACATCATGTGTCAATTCTTGACTCTTCTAGTAAAGTCTTGATCAATCTCTATTCTCTAGAGTTATTTACTACACAGGTTTAATATATGTTATTTTTTTTATTTATTTTATACAATATATTTAAAATTTAAGTCAATATGTTTTATATGTTTTTTAAATACTCAAATTTTGTTAATTTGTGATTTATAATATTATTAATTGTAATTTTTAATAATATATATTATCCTTTTATGTACACAGATGAAATATTAAGAGGCAACCAATTTTATCTTTTGAAATTATTTTACGATTTATAATATCTTTTATATAATTTTTAAATATATAACAAACTGAAAAAATAACAACAAAATATGGTGAATTTCTGTGAAGCCTACCCCACCTATTGGAAAGAGCAGAGATATAGTATCCTTTTTGTCCATAAAAAAAAAATACACAATACACACAATATTAACGTTTACTACAAAATAATTTAAACATTTAATTATAAAGTAAAAAAGTCTTAAATGACAAATTACCCTTTAATTCAAAGTCAATTTCAAAGAGCTTACATATTATCTAATACACGTGTAATTCAAGCTATAATTATTTTTTTATTTAATATTTGAAATTTGTATTAAAACTCTAACTATATTTAGATGATAAAGTAAAAAAGTCTTAAATGACAAATTACCTTTTAAATAAAAGTCAATTTCAAGGAGCTTACATATTATCTAATACACGTGTAATTCAAGCTACAATTACATTTTATTTAGTATTTGGAGTTCGTATTAAAACTTTAATTATATTTAGACAGTGTATTACAACTTACAAAACTTATTTGAAAAATAAAAAACCCTTCTAATAAAATTTTCTATGTATCTAAAATTTAAATCTAAAATTTCTAATTAAAATTAAAATATCTGACCACAACGACTTAAAAAAGAACGAAAATTGAAGAGGGAAAAACTCCAACACGTACACGTTTAGTGGGTATAAATACAAGACACGGTTTTTGACTTTTACTTTTAATTAATTGAAGTTTGAAGTAAAAGGTTTGTGTAATCCTTTAAATACTCACCATAAATAACAACCCTCTCTTTGTCCATTTCATTCATTTTAACAACAATAACCACCTCATTATCTCAAAAACAACAAAACCAAAACCAAAAAAAATAAAAAAAAAATGGCTCTCAAGGCAATTCCAATTTCTAAAGTTGTTCCACACATTGATGAAATTCATGTTGAAAATGTCTCATTTCCTTCAATTTACAATAATAATTCTACATCTCTTTCCCATGGTAAGTAATCACCCCTTGTATTTCAGGTTCGATTAAATTTGAGTTTGTATCGAGAAATTATAGAATGTCTCTATAGTTAGAATAATTAAAACATGATATATCTGATTAATTGTGCCAGATGATTTTATTTTTAATATTGAATCTGATTAAATTTGAATTTGCGCTTTCACAGAGGAAGATGAGGATGATGTTGGGAAGATGAATAATAACAATAATAAGTTTGTATTAATGGGACATAGAGGAAGTGGGACAAATATGTTGCAATATTCTTCATGTCATGAAAAAATGATAAAAGAAAATACTTTGCGTTCCTTCAATGAAGCTACTAAATTCAACCTTCAATTTATCGAATTTGATGTTCAGGTTAGACGTTCTTCTTATTTACTTCCTTTCGAATCATTTTATTTGTCATATTTTTTAGTTATACGTCGATTTGAAATAAATTTTAAAAATTTTCTTTATTATAGTAATTAATTAAATATAAATATATAAGTGTGGACGATTAAAAAAAGTGGCCTTGTTTTACTGTCAACCTCTAGAAATGACATGTGCCACTGTGAATACGTGGCAGGTGGTGTCTAATTTTGTGACTATTGTCAGCCAATTTGTCATCAAATCAATTTTTATATGTAAATTATTGACGCTTGTACTATGATAGCATCATTCATTTTTGACCAAAAAAGGAAGTATCGTTTGAGTGAAGAATAGAAATAAATAGTAATGGAATAAAATTTTTATATTTTGTTTGTTAAATTATTTCATATACGTGGTAGAATAAGTTATTTCAGAATAGTTAATCCCAGAATAATTTATTATGAAATAACTTGTTCTCAACCAATCGATCCCTAAATGTTTGAATAGAATGGAGGAAGCTTTGATAAAACTTAAATCAAGATTATACCTTAGGAACTAATAGGTTGAGCTAGTATCACTTGAGAAAATTATCACTTGAGAAATCTTATTACATTACATTATTATAGACCGGAAATTATATAAACTCGCGAATTTAATTATAGACAACTTAAATTATAGGTACAATCTGTAAATATGCGAAACTAAAATTACGAAGAATAATTAAATTTTATTATAGTAACTATTCGTAAAAATCTCCATTAAACAACGGATTAAAATAAGCCCACTTAATAAAAATAAGTGGGTTATATATTTGCCCAAACATAAACAGATTAAACGAGTCATGACTTTATGAACTGATTTTGACACCCTAACTCATACCATCACAATGTGAGTATATTCAACATTTTTTTCTCTTAGTTTTATTGAGTGTATAGTAAATATGAACATATTTTCTCCGTTTAAAAAAAAATGACCTCCTTTCCTTTTTAGTCTGTTTCAAAAAGAATGATCTCTTTCCTTTTTTTGGTAACATTTTAATTTCAGCTTTCTACGTGACATGTACAAGATTAAAGGCTAATTTTGTATATTTGACATAACTTTATTTTAGGATTACAAGATTCAAGAATTTCTTTATTTTCTTAAAATCATTCTTTTGTGAAACGAGGAAGTAATAAAACCTATAATGATAATGTTTGTACATACTTCATGACTTGCTTAAGTGTTAAATTCTATGAGTTTTAAAAAAACTTTTCTTTTCATATTGTATATTTTTTTTATCTATGAATATTTGAATTCAATTAAGGCACTGATTATTTGTTTGTCTTTTCAATTTTTCCCCCTTCCTTCCTGGCCATGCTTCATGGTAGGTTTGCTTGCAAAATATAATTGGCAAGCAAAAAATACCATAGATGAAACTTTGTATCAAAATCTTTTTGTAGGTAACACGCGATGGATATCCAATAATTTTCCACGATATCTTCATTTTTACACAACAAGAGGTTCGTTACAATAAAACACATTATCACTATGCTCGAATATGATCATGTCCTAACTCTCGATATTGATTTTGCGATGAATATTCAGGGTAAGTTGATTGAGAAAAGAGTTACGGACCTCACTTTGGAGGAGTTCCTTTCATATGGACCTCAGAATGGCTCAACAAATGTAACGTATTCTTCGCCCTTCATACGTGATGTAAATGGTTTCAAATTCGCGAACTTATACTGATATATTGTTGTTGTTGTAAATAGGTGGGAAAACCATTATTCAGGAAAATGAAAGATGGGAGGATCTTCGAATGGAAGGTCGAAGAGGATGATCGGTTATGTACATTGCAAGATGTGTTTGAGAATGTGAGTCAGTCTGTAGGGTTCAACATTGAGTTTAAATTTGATGACAAGAGAAATTACAAAGACGAAGAACTTGTTCGCGTTATTCAAGCAGCTTTACAGGTAAACGCACTGCATCAAAAATGATCTTTAGCAGCAATTAATTAACGGCAATTAACACTCTTTGTATATGTGCCTAAAGCCTTTAGTAACATTGGATCTAATAACACTTAATTAATAATGTCTGGAAAGACTTTAGCACTCTTTATTAATGTGTTTATTTATTGCCGCTAAAAGTGGTTTTTGTTGTAGTGACGGGAACTGGAAAATCATATTACATTAGTTTCGATTCTATTTACCTTCGAAGCTAAAAGTTGTTAGTACTAACATTATTGTTGTAACATACTATGATTCAGGTAGTGTTGAAGTACGCCAAAGGTAGGCGTATCATGTTCTCAGGCTTTCAACCAGACGCGGCTCAATTGATTAGGAAGGAGCAAAATGCCTATCCGGTGAGTAAAGTTGAGCTCTTTCGATTCAATCTTTAAGGTTTTTAGCATTTAACGTATTATATTGATTTTTGAAGAATTATAACTTCAGACCTATATATGAACTCTGCATCGAAATTATTGAATTCAAATGAAATCAAGGTACTATAAGGCTGCATTCGCTCTCTATATATGACCGTTTAGGATCATGAGATTCGTGAACGTGTTACTGAAACTCCATAACTACAACGAACAATCTCCTAAACGATAGCTTTAACTGCCCGCCACCATACGAGTAAACAGAGTTTTCTTTTTTCTAATGGACACTTCATTTGAGCATTTCTTGAAATGTGTCATCTATATAATCATGATCCAGGTTTTCTTCCTAACGAACGGAGGCTCTGAAATTTATCCCGACATCAGAAGGAACTCGTTAGAAGAGGCGATTAAGTTGTGCTTAGAAGGCGGCCTACAAGGCATCGTCTCGGAGGTGAAAGCCATTTTAAGAAATCCAAAAATGATAGCAAAGATCAAAGAATCCAATCTTTCCCTTATGACTTATGGCCAACTAAAGTAAGTTTTAGTCGAAAAAAAGTTGTATACAATGTATAGTGTATGTATATACTAGTTCAATTTTTCGTCTATCATTCTTACTGTACTAAAAGAAATACGTTATACGCCCTTTCAGCAACGAGAAAGAAGTGGTTTACTTGCTATACATGATGGGTGTTGATGGAGTGATAGTAGATTTCGTTGAAGAGATTACTTCAGTTGTTGCCCAGTTTTCGAACCAAGTTCATCATGACGGAAAAGAACACTTGTTATTGTTGGAAAAGAGGTTGTTATCGGAGCAACGAATATCTCTCTGCTCGGAGGATGAGATCTCATATTTTCGAAGGCTCGTGCCAGAGTTGATACATTTGTGAATTTGTATAATCGCGAATGTACGATTAGATGGTCTTGTTTTGGTATGTATATTGGTATATTGTATGTTTTCATGTATAAGGTTTGTGTAATAAAATTTTGTATAGGGACATGTATCATGGAAAGTAGTTAACAATGAAATGTACAGAGGGGATTAATGAGGTTTGTATAAGTTTTTAGATATAAGCAATCTACATTTACATAAATATGTATTTACAAAGAGTGCAAAATAGATGGATATTTCATAATTCAAATAAATAACGTCCTAAGAAAAGGTGTTAGGTATAAAGGTCATCATTTTTTTTCAGTCATTGGGGCTACGGGCGGTAAAATCAAACTCAAGTTAATCTGTTAAATTCATTCAAGTTTGACAGGTTATTGATCTGTCAATTTATTAGCTCAACATATTTCAATTCATTAAAGAATAGGTTGATATGTAACCAGGATGGACTTATGAGAAATTTTAGTAAAATATTTTTTCAAAAAATTAATATGTTATATAAATCGAATAAAGAAAAAGTAATTTCATTAAGTACTAAATATATATTTCGAAAGAATAACTAAAACAACTCTTGAGTAGAGTTGTGATCCGTTTTGCTCCAAACAAATTTGCGTTGGATTGGATCATGACTACTTTATTATCTTGATCTATTATGACCCAATCCACCCAACCGTCACTCCTAGTTCGGACATAGGGATAATAAAAATAACCAAATATGAAGGCAGGCAGAATACAAAGCATAAAGATAGACAGTGACAATGACGGAAACTCGAAAGAGTCGCCTTTGGGGAAGCGTTTACCAGTAACCAAAGCATCATGTCGTGAGGCTGACGGAATCCAATCCATAAACCTGGAAATGAAACGTTGTTCATTCCCTTTCGTCAAGTAGGTAAAGTAGGTATGAGTCGTAATTTAAAGATAAAGGATTTTAGATTTTAGATTTTCAATTATTGAATTAACATTCTTTACACAAATATAATGTTTGTATCAAGGCTATTGAGTTCGACTTAATCCATGTCTTGGTCTAGTGGTGTATATCCATGTATATTTATGTATCACCATTGTATATTGGTATATTTCTTATATAATTTTCATGTCCAAATGAAAAATGATTCTGATATGGCAAACTCAAATTTTAATTTTGGATCTCCAAAGTTTCATCAATGGTACCCCAATGATCATCAATCGCAGTTGTGACTTGTGTATGAAAAATTAGATAAATTTAAGAACTACGTGTAGTATTTAAATGTACACAAAAAAATATATCATCAGATTGAGAAAAATCATGCAATCATTTTCGAGTAGTTACAAGTGTTTGAATATTTTCATGATGGAGGCAACTTCCATACTTGATGATCAGAACACGTAAATAATATTAAATGATGATTTTGCTAATACAATAGTAATAAGAATACAGTAACGCTCTTTTTTATTTAGCCCATGGATCAACCCTATCCATATTGCTCAAGTCCCATGATTCACCGAGCTAATTCGGTCCATTTTAAAAATATTTTTTTTCAATGAACTTCAAAAATATTAGTCCAATCCTGTTAAATACTGGATCAAGCCGGACCGAGTCTCATGTCATTTTTAGGTTTTTGAACTTGTTAGCAAACTGATCTGTTGATAGCAACATTTCTGTAAGCAAGGATGAGCCACTGCTCTGTGAAGTCAGTAAAGGTTTTAAACCAAACTCCTTCTTGCAAAGTCAACCTCTTTTAAAGAGGGACACCAAATGCCCACAAATATCTTTGTAGACTTACAAAGCCCTCTTCTATTAAAGAGGGACAACCACAGATGCCCACAATATCATTGTGAGAATTTAGCCCACTTTTATTAGTTTGTCCGCATCACCTTAATGCCCTCACTTGAGTTACAAGCTCGCGTTACCAAGCTCGGCACACTTGTTATTAGGTTGAGAGGTTATAAAGTTGCCTTATTTGGGCTTTATAGTCGATGTGGGACAATGGATTATGAGGGGAAATTAAAATTTCTTTCATGTTCTCATCAACTTCCCCTCTTTCCATTTTACTAAGTATATCATTTTCGTTGCGCATATAGTCTTCTCGAATGTTTTAGTAATAGACTTTGTACGTATTTTTAAAACAAACTTTTATATCGTAATGATATTATGTGAGGGTTTAGTAAGAGGCAAATCTGGAACTTCTAGAATGTGAAAATCATTGATTAAGAAAAAGGAAAACATGTATAAGTGGGGATTGATCCCTAGTTTTCTAAGTAACTCAACAATCAACCAATTGCACCATTATTTAGCTTTATATTATAAATAAGTGTCAACATAAAATATTATACCAAATTTAAAAAATATATACATAAAATATCTTTTTCAGATTTTATTTGTGGAATTGCATATTTCAAAAATAACTTTTATACCTCACAATGGTACATTGGGGTTTAATTAGAGGCAAATCTAAGATTTTTAAAATATGAGTGCATCACTGAAAAAGGAGGTTTTAACCAAACTAAGCCATTATATAAAGCCATTCACCAAAATAATATGTTTTTCTAAAATTTTACAAAACTAGTATAAACGTATTCCACAGTAACGTTTTAGGATATATTTTATTTTTTAAAAGTTGATGGCGTCAGATTGATATACGTTACTCACAGTAACGTTTTACTCCTAAAATGTTACTCATAGTAACGTTTTAGGAGTAAAACGTTACTGAAAATAACGTTTTAGGAGTAAAACGTTACTTTCAGTAACGTATATCAACCTAATGCTGTTAGTTTTTTTAAAAAGAAATATATCCTAAAACGTTACCGTGAAATACGTTTATACTAGTTTTGTAAAATTTTAGAAAAATATATTACTTTGGTAAATTGTTTTATATAATGGCTTAGTTTGGTTAAAACTTCCTGAAAAAGAGAAAGAGAACATGTATTAATTGAGAATCGATCCCTAGTTTTCTAAGTAACTCAACATCCAACAAATTGCACCATTATTTAGCCTTACTATAAGTGAGTGTCAACAAAAAATATTATACCAATTTTAGAAAATATATACATAAAATACCTAATTTTACGGGAAAAAAAATCATAGATTCACGTGTTAGCTGGTAAATTTGTCTACATATGCTTTTTTAAATGATGGTCTTCTGAAAATATTACTACCTGAAATGGGTTGTCTAATAAATATTTTAATAGAGTAAACCAATTAAATTATTTCATTTGTTGTTTTATTTGAGCTGATAACCAATTAGCAAAAAACAAATCCTACTTTTAATTAGTGGTGTTGCACATACCTTATCTTCCTCATGCCCTATTTCTGAAATTATTATATTTTATTTGTAAATCATTTCATCATTCATATTTTATTGATTGTTGGTGTCATAATTGCCGTGTACAAAACTTATGATATTTGGCAAAATAACAAGGGAAAATATAAAATGATATAATGATATATCAAAAAGTTAAACGGGGGATTTAATCGAATATATCGATGTAACATTTCAAAAATTTCTAAGCTATGATCCAAATTATTTTTCATTTGATATGAGATTGTATCTGGTGATTGTTCTAAGGTGTAAAAGTCAATTCTTTAGTGTGAGAATTAATTTTGATATGAATCAAGGTCACTAGAATTCCCTTATACAAAGTTGAGTTGAAAATTTTCTTATCAATTAAGTTTTGATATGACATTCTACGTAGGTCAACTTAAAAAAGTAATATCTCTCGGCACATAATGAATAGATGATTAATGAACTATCAAATTAAAGGTAAATGAGTCATTTTCAATTCCAACGCTACTAAGGGCCCGTTTGGATGGGCTTAATAAAAGCAGCTTTAAAAAAGTACTTTTGAAAGTGCTGAAACTTATTTTTAAAATAAGCAGTTATGCGTTTGGATAAAAAAGCTGACGTTGCTATGCCAAACGTGAAAAGGGAAAAATAGAAGAAAGAGATGTTAGGGTTATGTGGGTAATTTGGAGATTGTATAAAAATATTAAGAAGAAAAAGATAAAAATGTGGTCAACTTAAAACAACTTATAAGCTAAAAAAAAAAAAAAGCACCCCTACCCCAGCTTTTAACTTTTGGCTTAAAATAAGTTTTTTTTAACTTAAAATAAGTTATTTTGAGTATTGTCAAACAGCTAAATAAGTCAATAACCAGCTTTTAAATCAGTTTGACCAGCTTTTAAGCTGAGCCAAACAGGCTCTAAGTTTGCCTCATTTCAAGTTTGAAGTAAAAGGTCATGATTGTTTTTCCAAAGACTACCACAACATCATTTTCTGAGTCAATGGCCTACAAATCACTTCTCTAGGTCGTAGAAGTTTCTATGATCCGTATTGTTCACTCGTGGAAAAAGTATCGAGAGTCAAAACTTTGGGTTTAATTCTTACAGACCAATTTACAATTTATAGAAACTTCTACATGTCATATTTTGGTCCGTAGAATGAAGTTTTGAGCCATAGAATTTCAATATGAATTCCACGGGTGAGATCTACCGCCCGTAGATCAAATCATGAACCATAGATGCCCCGTGAAAGGTTCTTTACATCTTTTTCTTTCCCAAACCCTTCTAAGCTTATACCCTCGACATTCTTACACCTAAATAAAATTCTAAACGGTATTAATCGATCATATTACACTCATTAATGCTTCAAAGTTTCAAAACAAGGATCCGAGAGGAGAAATTAGGATTTTCAAGTGTTCTTTCAGTTTCGTCAAGAACTTTGTTCTTCCATGTATGTTAGGTTACTCATAGTGATGGACTAAGTTCGTCTTCACGCCCTAAAGTCATAATGATGAACTCTAAGTGTTTATAAAAGTCAGGTATATAAAGATTTTTACATGAGACTTCTTATGCATTAATGATTTCGGACTTGAAAAGTTCGTCCAGAAGTTTATGTTTTAAATGCATATTTGGAAAGGAGTTTTTAAAGAAAGAATAAAATGGTTTCATATGTACTATTTAAAGTTTAATAATTTAAGATTTTATCTTTTAAATTACTAAATTAACATTCTTAAAACAAATACAATGTTTGTATCAAGGACATTTGGTTCGACTTAATCCACGTCTTGGTCTAGTGGTGTATGTCCTATGTATATCTATGTATCACCATCGTATATTGGTATATTTCACATGTGGCACTTGTGTATCTCTCATATGATTTTCATGTCCAGATGAAAATGATTCTGATATGAAAAACTCAAATTAAATTTCATCAATGGCAGACTTATTCAAATTTCACCCCAATGATCACTAATCTTAGTTGTGACACGTGTGTTAAAAAAAATTAAATTTATGAACTACGTAGAGTATTTAAATGTACAAAAAAGATATTATCAATTTGAAAAATACCGTGCAACTATCTTCGAGTAGCTACAAATGTTTGAATATTTTCATGTTCGTACTTTTATTTTTTTTTATTTAGACAAGGAGTCGGCCCTACCCATATTGAAAAAGCCCCACATATCATCGACTTTTTCAGACTGGGCTAAAAAACCTATTTCCTTTAATGAACTTCAGAAATCTTAGTTCAACCCTATTAAATCACAGGTTATGCCGTGCCGAGCCGTCCCAACATGTCTAGCCCATTTTGACGGCTCTAAATTTTATATTTAAAGATTTTTTTAAGACAGGTTTGATTCAAAAAAGTGATGGTCCAAACTATGAGAAGCCTCATGACATTTTAGGGGGTTTTGGACTTGTTAGCAATGCTCTGTGAAGTCAGTCATCAAGAGGTTATATTAAACCAAACTCTCCTTCTTGCAAAGTCAACCTCTTTAGGAATAAGGTTTATCTATACTTTCATAATTTACTTGTGGAATTATGTATTTCAAAAGCAACTTCTATACCTCGCAATGGTACGTGAGGATTTAGTTAGAGACAGATTTAGAATTTCTAGAATATGAGTGCATCACTTAAAAAAAGAAAAAAAAAAGTGTGATCCATAGTTTTCCAAGTTAGCATCCAATCAAATGCACTATAATTTAGCATTATTATAAATGAGAGTCAACTGAATATATTATACCAATTTTAAAAAAATATATACATAAAATATCTAATTATACGATTAAAAAAAAACATAGGTTCATGTGCTTTATTTTTAGCATGTAAATTTGCCGGGGTCCGCCTATACTCTATAATCTATATGCATTTGTAAATGATGGTATTTTGAAAATATTACTAACCTAAAATGGGTTGTCTAATAAATATTTTAATCGAGTAAAATACTTAAAATATTTCATCCATTGTTTTATTTGAGTTGATAATCAATTGGAAATATTTTTTTTACATAATTTGTAATCTAATTTATTTAATTAAATTTACTAGTACAAATATAAAACATAAACCATAAAATCAAGAAAATAAACAAAATTATTAAAATGATTCGAGGAATATTTTTGTTTTTACATAGGTTTATCCCATGATATTATATCCTATGTGTTACTAATACCTCCAAATGGAAGATATTAGTAATACATCCTATAATACCATGGATTAATTATACAAAGACACGAAAACCTACCAAACATAGTGCTAAATAATATCTTACATAATACATGAACTATTTCTTCTAATACGGCCTACCAAATGACCGCTAAATATTTCGAAAGAATAAATAAAACAACTAAACTTGATCAAAATTGGCTTGAGTAGAGTTGTGATCCGTTTTGATCCAAACAAATTTGCGTTGGATTGGATCATGACTACTTTATTATCTTGATCTATTATGACCCAATCCACCCAACCGTCACTCCTAGTTCGGACATAGGGATAATAAAAATAAGCAAATATGTAAGGCAGGCTTACAAAGCATAAAGATAGACAGTGACAATGACGGAAACTCGAAAGAGTCGCCTTTGGGGAAGCGTTTACCAGTAACCAAAGCATCATGTCGTGAGGCTGACGGAATCCAATCCATAAACCTGGAAATGAAACGTTGTTCATTCCCTTTCGTCAAGTAGGTAAAGTAGGTATGAGTCGTAATTTAAAGATAAAGGATTTTAGATTTTAGATTTTCAATTATTGAATTTACATTCTTTACACAAATATAATGTTTGTATCAAGGCTATTGAGTTCGACTTAATCCATGTCTTGGTCTAGTGGTGTATATCCATGTATATTTATGTATCACCATTGTATATTGGTATATTTCTTATATAATTGTCATGTCCAAATGAAAAATGATTCTGATATGGAAAACTCAAATTTTAATTTTGGATCTCCAAAGTTTCATCAATGGCACCCCAATGATCATCAATCGCAGTTGTGACTTGTGTATGAAAAATTAGATAAATTTAAGAACTACGTGTAGTATTTAAATGTACACAAAAAAATATATCATCAGATTGAGAAAAATCATGCAATCATTTTCGAGTAGTTACAAGTGTTTGAATATTTTCATGATGGAGGCAACTTCCATACTTGATGATCAGAACACGTACCCAATATTAAATGATGATTTTGCTAATACAATAGTAATAAGAATACAGTAACATCACGTTTGATGATTCTAAATTTTTAGTATTTCAAATTTTAAATAGACTTTGAGTTTGAACTTTTGTTATTTTTATTACTCTTTTTTATTTAGCCCATGGATCAACCCTATCCATATTGCTCAAGTCCCATGATTCACCGAGCTAATTCGGTCCATTCAAAAAATATTTTTTTTCAATGAACTTCGAAAATATTAGTTCAATCCTACTAAATACTGGATCAAGCCGGACCGAGTCGACCCAACATGCCTAGCTCTTTTTTACTCTAAATTTTAAAACAAACTTTTGATCCAAAAAGAAAAAGGTGATGGTCCAAACTATGAGAGACATGTCATCATTTTAGGGTTTTGGACTTGTTGATAGCAACACAACATTATTGTTGTTGCCCAAAGAGGGATGAGCCACTGCTCTGTGAAGTCAGCAAAGAGGTTATAAACCAAACTCTCCCCTTCTTGGTCAACCTCTACTATCAAAGAGGAGGACCAACTGCCCACAATATAATTGTAGACTTTCAAAGCCATATATCAATGCTTTGGTCCATAACACCCACAAGAGACTTTAACCCACTTTTATTAGTTTGTCTGCATCACCTTAATGCCCTCACTTGAGTTACAAGCTCGCATTACCAAGCTCGGCACACTTGTTATTAGGTTGAGAGCTTATAAAGTTGCCTTATTTGGGCTTTATAGTCGATGTGGGACAATGGATTATGAGGGGATATTTAGATTTCTTTCATGTTCTCATCAACTTTTCCGTTTTACTAAGTATATCATTTTCGTTGCGTATATAGTCTTCTCGCATGTTTTAGTAATAGACTTTGTACGTATTTTAAAAACAAACTTTTATATCATAATGATATTGTACGTATTTCATAAACAAACTTTTATATCATAATGATACTGTACGTATTTCAAAAACATAACTTTTATATCATAATGATATGTGAGGGTTTACATATGCATTTTTAAATGATGTTCTGAAAATATTACTACCTGAAATGGGTTGTCTAATAAATATTTTAATAGGGTAAACCAATTAAATTATTTCATTTGTTGTTTTATTTGAGATGATAACCAATTAGCAAAAAAATCCTACTTTTAATTAGTGGTGTTGCACATACCTTATCCTCCTCGTGCCCTATTTCTGAAATTATTATATTTTATTTGTAAATCATTTTATCATTCGTATTATTATAAATGAGAGTCAACTTAATATATTATACCAATTTTAGAAAATGTATACATAAAATACCTAATTATACTATTAAAAAAAGGGAAAATACCCAAGTACCCCCTCAACCTATGTCCGAAATTCCAGAGACACACTTATACTATACTAAGGTCCTATTACCCCCCCTGAACTTATTTTATACCCCTTTTTAGCCTACGTGGCACTAGTTCAAAAAAAAAGTCAATCATCGTTGGGCCCACAAGATAGTGACACGTAAGCTAAAAAGGGGTAAAAAATTATTAATAAAATAAGTTCAGGGGGGGTAATAGGACCTTAGTATAGTATGAGTGTGTCTCTGAGATTTCGGGCATAGGTTGAGGGGGTACTTGGGCATTATTCCTTAAAAAAAACATAGGTTCATGTGCTTTATTTTTAGCATGTAAATTTGCCCGGGTCCGCCTATACTCTATAATCTATATGCATTTGTAAATGATGGTATTTTGAAAATATTACTAACCTAAAATGGGTTGTCTAATAAATATTTTAATCGAGTAAAAGACTTGAAATATTTCATCCATTGTTTTATTTGAGTTGATAATCAATTGGAAATATTTTTTCTATATAATTTGTAATCTAATTTATTTAATTAAATTTACTAGTACAAATCTAAAACATAAACCATAAAATCAAGAAAATAAACAAAATTATTAAAATGATTCGAGGAATAAATGGAAGATATTAGTAATACATCCTATAATACCATGGATTAGTTCTACAAAGACAGGAATTCCTACCAAACATAGTGCTAAATAATATCTTACATAATACATGAACTATTTCTTCTATTGCGGCCTACCAAACGACCCCTAAATATTTAAGATTTTATCTCATTAAAATTATTGAATTAAATTTTAAAACAAATACAATATTTGTATCAAGGTTATTGGGTTCGAATTATCTCGCATCTTAGTTTAGTGGTGTATATCTGTGTATCACAATTGTATATTTGTATATTCCATATGTTTCTCTTGTGTATATCTTATTATTATCATGTGGATAAGTTCTATACACATTATATACACGTGAATAAGGAAGAACACTAATACAATTATTAAGAGTGTATATATTATGTAAATTTTGTTGCTATAGTACTCTGAGGTATTATTAGGCGCCGCTTTATTATTATAGATATGAGATTTATTTAGTATATCTTTGTATATGTCCCAAATATAAACAGTGGCCTCAAAACGTGCTATTTGGTGAGAAAATCAAGGGTATATACATGTATGATCGTCTTAAACTTTTGACCTCACTTATACTACGAGCAGAACTTTAGACTTTTAAGCTCAACGCCTATGAGAAAAGTTGGGGTTAAAAGTTGAGCAACTTTCATATATAGCAAACAAAAAATTTATATTTGTATGCTATAGCAAAGCTTGTATAATAATTGCGCTCCATAGCAAACATATAACTATATAATTCGGTATACATATACAACTGTATAAGTCGCTAGCCTAAATTGTATAATTTGCTGGCCTCGCTATACATATACAATTGTATGATTCGCTGGCCTAAATTGTATATTCGCTGACATATTTTGCTGCAATTGAATAATTTGTTGGCCTGTTTTACTGCAATTGTATAATTCGCTGGCTTATTTCGCTGCAATATGTGTATAAAATTTACTTTGCATACAATTGATCGAAGTAAAATGTTTGTATATTGTATAATTATAAGTGTATAAGAAGAAGGTATATGTTTTTTTCTCGCTTTATACAAAAACAGAAACACAATTTATACACTTTCTGTTGTATAAAGCGAAAGAAAATTGTATTTCACTGCAATTTTATAATTCGCTGGCCTTTTTCGCTGCAATATTCGTATAAAATTTGCATTTGTATACAATTGAACGAAGTAAAATGTTTGTAAATTGTATAATTAAGTGTATAGCACGAAGATATATGCTTTTGCATGTGTATATACAATTTTCTCTTGCTTTATACAAAACAGAAACACAATTTATACACGTCTGTTGTATAAAGCAAGAAAGGCGAGTAGAGGGAGAGTGGCGAGTGAGAATGGGAGAGTGGCGAGCGAGAGTTTTGGGACAGAGGCGACTAAAAAACTTTGGGAAACGTTTGCTATGAAACACAATTAAATCAAACAGTAGCTACTCCATTTATTTTAAGTTATTAGTTTGCTATTATATATAATTATCCCTTAAAAATTTGAGATGACCCATTTTCTAGGTCATTGGGTATAGTTTCTTAGAAAAATCTGTAATTCTATTTGGTTGGACTTGACCATGAGGCCCACATGTTATCTTCAGCGATGGGCTAGTAAGCCTGTCATAACTAGATAAAATAGTAGGATAATTTCTTGGGAAAATTATATACAATGACAAATTAATAAATTAAATTAAATGTTATAATCATACTTTAATTTAGTTGTGCCCTGTAGTAAAATGTTTGTCAGTCGTCTCTCTCCCTCAAACTCTCGCTCGTCACTCTCCCTTTCTCACTCGCCTCTCTCGCTTTTATACAATGTATAAAATGTGTTTGTATAAAGCGAGAGAAAATTGTATATATACATATATTTTCGTTCCCCTCTCTTAGATCTCGCTCGCCGCCCTCGTCTCTCTCGCTTATACAAACAGAAATAAAATATTTAAATTGCATTTTTATTTGTATAAAGCGAGGAAAAATTGTATATACACATACAAATACATATATCTCGGTCCTATACACTTATAATTTTACAATACAAATATTCTCTGTCGAATTTTCTTTTTTGTCTCTTTCTAGTTTTATACATACATAAATTATACAATTGAACTTTTGTATACAACTATTTTCTTTTGTTATGTATAGCGAATTATACAACTGGTTTCTTAGTATATATATAACGAATTATACAACTATTTTTTCCCCGTATATGTATAGCAAAATATATACATATTTATGTTTGTTATGAAGTGCAATTATACAAAGTATAGCTATAATATACAACTATAATTTTTATGTTTGCTATATGTGAAAGTTACTTTTTTCGATAATGATTATTTTTTAATATTCTACTTAATGTATCACAATAACCAAGAATTAGAAATTTATATCTTTTAATCAAAAAAGAGTGTACTTGTTATCCATTGTTGTGTTGAGTCCTTATTGTTGGTAAAATTAGTCAATTTACAAGCAAAGTACAAGAAAGAAAGGAACTCAAACTCTCCCTAAACAAAAGCTTACATAGCAATTTCAATGTTATGTCGAACGCCTTAAGCCACTCAATCATCTATCCTACACAATAATTACAACTCAAAAATCGAGTGAACAGTGAGACAGTCATATTTTCGATTACATTATTAAATAGATACAATCAAACTCATTTTAACTACAAAAAAAAAAGTTCTTTCGAATAGTATTACCTTTTTTATTTATCAGAAATATGTTTTCTACTTTTAAAATAGAAATAAGATCTGCATACACTCTACTCTCTTCGAATCGTCTCTCTCTCTATATATATAATTTTTCATAAAACCATATTAGAGTTGCCATTTTTTTCTTCTATGTGAACGTACACTGGTGGATATATACAAATATGCACTTGTGAAAGTGTGACGTCAAACTTTTATAATGAATAAATATTCTTGCAAGAAATCTATTCTCCATTTTAATACTCAAAACACCTAAATTTTGTTACGTCTCATAATATAATGTTCTCAATTTTTTTGGTACGTTACCTATAAATGAAGAAAGGTACCAATTATATTAATTAAATCTTATTATTAATTCATTAAAAATTATTTTATTTGTCAAACATTAGATATTTATCTTCGACTCTTGAAGAGTTGACAGTGTGAAATTAATTATCTTTAGAAAGAAGAGAAGTGACTTCTAATATTCCATAAATCATGATATAATTTCAAAGGGCAAAGTATTATATTTTTTTCCAATATAATAAAAAAAAAATTAAGAGAACTCTATGGTCAACGTTGAGTTTCATTACCATTTTTGAATTTATATACCCTCTTCTAGAAGTCTCTTAACATATTATATTAGTTTACTTAAGCATATAAAATTTATTTATAATATATAGTATGAGAGAGTGGACTAGCATTATAAGGTTACATATAGCTAGTTTAATAAGTATGTTCTATACGCAAATGTATAAAAATAAAATTGTTTATTTTATTCCAATATAGATGTAATTTTAATTTAGGTATACCACATAGACACTCAATTATGGTATGGAAGAGCAAAAAAAAAAAAAATTAAAACTTTTTTGAATCTAAAAAAAACTTTTTTTAAAAATTAATATTTATTTTGAAGCTAAACGTATTTGATCAAGTTATTATAAAAAAAAAAAATAACACTTTCGGATAGTAGTAAAAACGTAATTTTTCTCCAAAAGTACTTAGAGAACTAACCAAGCATAAATTATCGATCTAATATTGTCAAAGTGTTTTTCAAAATTGATTAATCATGCATAAATTGTATATTTCCTAACTAATTATTTTTCAAATAAGAACATTTGATTTAGTGATTTAAAAGGTTCAAAATTTGATCTTTAATATTCCAAGTTCAAATATTAAGCACAATTTTTTTTAATTTTCTGAACAAAAAATTTTAAATCCACCACAACAAATCGATTTTATAAAAGTCCTACGTTAGCTAATAATAAAACAATTAACACATTGTACTAGAAAGTTGAAATCGAACTAACAAAATAATGATGGAACGAGGAGCACAAATAAGTGAAATAATATAAAACCTTATTTCTTTTTCAACATCATTTTTGCTTTTACACTTGTGATGTTTTTTCTTAATTATTGGTAGCTTTTCCATTTCTTAACTCTACTTACTGGATTATATTTTACTTATTTGTCTTATAAAAGTTGTTAACTCATCGTATACTCCTCTTCATTAACTATCATTATAGCTATAAATTTCATCGTTTTGTCCATCACATGTTATTTCACATATATATAAATATATAAAAAGGCGTAAGAAAATTAATCGGTGGGCTAAGAAGTGACCTATCAATCGACATTAATCTTTTAAGAAAGATTCTAGTGTAAGTATATTTGTTGGGACCCGAAAGATTGTGAATTATGCCTAAGAGGGGCACAATCAGAGAAAACTTTGATAAAGATGCGCATCGATATTGATATATAAATCAATATTTACTTGGAATTATTATAAAAAATTATAAATTCTGAATTCGTATCTGAATAGATAAAAAGAGGATGTGTTGTGGGGAGAAGTATGTCATTGTCTACAAGTTGCAAGGAGACATGTTGGAGTAGACAACATATATTCCAACAAAAAAGAAAAAAATAAGAAAAAGATAATAATTGCAAATAAAAGTATCACGTTTCTTGATTTTTTTTGTTTTTCTTCCTTGAAAATGTACACACTTCAAAATCCACACGCAAACTCATACTTTGACTCTTAACCACAATAACACTTAAAAAGCAAATAGTAAAGAATCAAAAAATAAAAAAAAAACATAGCCGCAATTCACCTTATAAAAGA
Organism: Solanum pennellii; assembly: GCF_001406875.1. NCBI lineage: Eukaryota > Viridiplantae > Streptophyta > Magnoliopsida > Solanales > Solanaceae > Solanum > Solanum pennellii. Next base: position 4,762,988 of record NC_028637.1, on the reverse strand, counting down.
CTTTCCCCTTTTTTATTCGGATTCGGATTCAAAATTTAAAAGATAAGTAATTGAATTTATAATGAATATTTTAGCTTTTTATTTTAGCTAGTAATGAGTTTAATTAAACATTAATAAAGATTACGATAGTCGATAAACGATATTTTCTTTGTTTTTTTAAAAAATAATTTAGTTTAACTTAAAACAGAGTTTAAGAAAAGAAAAAGTTTTTTTTTTAATTTTGTGGTTCTAAATTAAAGTTATGTCAATGTATCAAAATGCCGTTTAATCTTGTGGTCTTAAACATGCCAAGTGTTGCCAAAAAAGAAAGTGAATCATTCTTTTTGAAACAGACTAAAAAGGAAACAGAATCATTTTTTTTAATAGGAGGAATTACGTAATTATATTTTAATAAATTTGATTTATTTTCAAAGTAAAATTTTTTAATATAAATTTAGATTACTTAAAATCGAAAATAAATATCAAACACTAAATAGTAAAAAAAAAAGGAGGTGATGAGGTCATTTGCTTGTGGAGTTGTGGGAATATTTTGTTGTTTGTATACATTTTTTTTTACTTGTTGATATTCTTTATTCTTTAAAAATATTTGAGTGGATAATCTTAATCTAGCATATAATGGGAAGAAAAAAAAAGTTAATGACCTTTAGTGGGATTAGAATCCTATATATATATATATATATAAACATTATACTAAAAATTCAATAATCGATCTCTTGTTTTTTTTTTCTTTTTTAAATTAAATTTGATTTAAATGGTTATCAATTTATTTATTTTTGAAACGTAAATTAGTCTAAGTTGCCTTCTCCCTACGCAATCGATCTTCTTCAATTGTCAATATATGAGGCTAGCTTAATTCCTTGTCAAATTATCACACCCCCAACCCCACCCAAAACAATCCCTCAACAATCTGGGGGCGCGCATAGATCTAAAAATCTGATTACGTTTTTATATGAACTTAATAATATTTATTTAGATTTTATATACATTTTAAATATTTATAAACATTTTATAGTAAATCTAATTATTGTAATATAAAATTAATTTAAAGTCGTTTGAAAATTACTTGAACTTTAGTTTCTGAATCCGTATGTATTATCTATACTATTTTTTTGGTAATTCACCATAGTGTAGGCATCTGACAAACTTGTATACTTATTTAAAAGTGACAAGAAATGAACTTATCACTTTTAATTGAAATTAATGAGTGAATAAGACATATCAAACTAAAACAAACAAAATTAGTTGTACATAGATTGAGTTAATAGCAAACATAAGGGAGCTTCATATAAATTTTTTTGTTAACTTTTTTGGACAAGAAAAGAAAATAGTTTTTCAAATTTTAATTTACTAACGTTACTATTATTATTATTATATCCTATTAGTGGACCAACATTTTTATTTGTATGAAAAAATAATTGTTGCAATCAAAAAAGATTTCAATTTTAAGTGAGACGAAAGTTGACGATATCTCCTAAACTTGGCATTGTGAGTAATAATAGTGAGACAAATGAAGATTTTGGGAAAATCTCCTAATGGAACATCACTTCAAGCTACCCTTCTTATTCAAATGTGGGCTTTGGGTACCCCATCATTTTTATGGCATGTAGGACCATATATATCTTATTTTAAAAAATTTAGTGATCATCAAAGATTATCGTAAAGTGTTTCTTAATTATTTATCAGAAGTTTGGATGTAACAAATATAAGTTATAAGTTATAACGAGTTAATTATCTCGTGTTGTAGATATTTTCTACAATAATAATTTGAGAAAAGATTGACTCTAAACTGAACGCAGATTAATTGGACATAAAATTATGGCGGTGTAGTTTCTGTCTCCGGCTCCTAGGGTCTTTAACATAACAACAGAAGAAGAAGACAATACTAGAATTTTGAAGAAGACACCTAAAGCTCTCATACCTAAAGCTCTCATATCATGTATAAATTCACATTAATTATCATTGTGCATATGAAGTATCTATACAAGCAGAGTGCATGTACTAAAACTTAGATTGACTATAATTTGAGGAAAGATTGACTATAAAATGGACGCAGATCAATTGGACATATAATTATGGCGGTGGCGTTTCTGTCTCCGATTCCTATAGTTTTTGACATAACAACGGAATAAGAATTATAAAAAAAAGTTATACTTGAATTTTAAAGAAAACACATAAAGATCTGATGTCATGTATAAATTTGCATTAATTATCATAGCGTATATGGAAGTATCTATACAAGTAGAGTGCATGTACTAGTACTAGAAGATTGACTTTGATTTGAGAAAAGATTGACTCTAAAATGGACGCATACCAATTGGACATATAATTATGGCGGCGGAGTTTCTATTTCCGCCTCCTAGCATTTTTGACATAACGGAAGAAGAATTAAAAAAAAAAGAAGACAATACTAAAATTTTGAAGGAGACATCTAAAACTCTGATATCATGTATAAATTCACATTAATTATCATTGTGCATATGAAGTATCTATACAAATAGAGTGCATGTACTAGTACTAGTAGATTGACTATGATTTGAGGATATATCGATTTTAAAATAGACGCAGATCAATTGGATATATAATTATATCGAAAACGTTTTTGTCTCCAATTTCTAGAATTTTAAACATAACAATGAAAGAAGAATTATAAAAAAAATAATAATACTTAAATTTTAAAAGAAACACATAAAACTCTAATATCATATATAAATTCACATTAATTATAATTATGTATATGGAAGTATCTAGTAGAGTGCATGTACTAGTATACTAGTAGAAAGCCTAAACAAGAAATGTAATTAATTACAAACACTTCTAGAAAATAGGAAAATATTTAAACAAATTCTTCACTAATAATAGGTTAAGTTATACTAATAACTTTTTTATAAGAAAATATATATCCTGTCAACATATATTAGTTAAATCATTTTGAAAAAACAATATTTAAAGCCAATCCATGATCAACAAATGGCTAGTATAAGTATAACTACTCTTTTTATATCCATGTCTTTATGAAGACATCTTAATCGCATCTTACATTCAATTTTGTTGGATTTACTAAATCTATAAGTAGATATTTAGCTCCTACCTTTTTTTCCCCAAGTTAAATTCATTGTCTCAAGCAATTTTGGTAAAAGTTTCATAAATAATAATTAAAAAAAAAAAAACTATGATCAATTACTTCACACTACTTTGAAATTAAAGAGGCTAGGGCATAATTATCTTCAATATTATTTTATATGAGTTTTTTAATTGTAAATTGTCTCAACGGCTAGTAATTGATTAATTTTTAAAATATAATTCGTTAATTTCTTAATATATATGTAGAGTTTGATTAAAAAAAACCAATTATTTGCTTTCGTTTATTTGATTTTTGAACTATATGTCAAATGAATTAAAGACAGATCCAAGATTTACCGTTCATAAGTTTTTACATAACAATTTTAAGTAATATATAATAATAAATAAGTTTCAGTAAAAACACATGTTATTTTCTAAATCCGCCTATTCGGGTGGGCTTGTGGAGGAGTAGTTGGGTGGGTGTAGGAGGGACAAGCCAAACTTTATTCCCTATATATAGTAGTAGTTGGTTTTTATTATAAGCTTTGTTTTAATAATTTTGTATCCCAAATGAATTTAATTAACCTACTATTGATCATTTTATGTAATAATGAATTAATGAATGAAAAAGAGGGAAAGTGAAGAGCACTAAGAAATAATGGAATTAGTTGATAGGTAGTTGAATACAATAAAAGATTCATTATATCCAAATAAGAATAAAATAATTGATTTGATATATTGAAATTTTTGGTATTTCCAACTCTTCACAACTCAAAAGGGTCATTATGAAGAAAAAAGATTAATGAGGTGGGCATCCCACACTCCTTTTCAACTTTTTTTTTCTATAATGTATATATAATATATGATTTTAAGTTAATGGATGTAGAATTTATTCCACATGATATTTTTTTTTGTAATATATATTTTTATATCTTTTTAGTCTGTTTTAAAAAAATTATATTTAAATATTAAATAAATAAAAAATTTAGTTATCTCTTAATAACAAGTTTCTATAGTTGTATGATTATTTTGATATGTTTAAGAGTGTATGTCTTTCAGAATTAAAGCTTTTATATTTTTTTTTAAATTTTAAACTCAATTAAATAGAATCACGAAAAATTAAACTAACAAAGTAATACATTAATATCATCATCAAAAGAAAAATTACAAATTTGTGACAAGTTCATCATGACTTCTCAATGCATTTGTGACAATTTTATGATAAAAATTAATCAATGTGAAAAAAATATTGTGATAGACATAATAATCTCTCACAATTCTGTTATAAATTAGTAATTATCACAAATATCTAAATAAAAATTTGTTATAAATCTTGACAGATTTATCGATTCATCACAAATTTTTAATTTATAACGCATAATTATATTTATGACGAAAATAAGAATTTCGTTTCAATAATTATATACATGTGATGGCCGAAATATTTTTTTTAAAAAAAAAATCAAATTTGTGACGAATTCTTCCATCACAATTTTTGTAAATATTTGAAATAAACATGCGTGTAAATATGTACTATATAGGTATGTTTTTTTATTTTTTATATAGTATATAGTTAGAATTAAAAACCTATACGTCACATTGTTGCCTTTAAATCCATATTTATCAATTGTTTCTATATACATAGTTAGATAAAGATGGAGATGATAATGAAATTCAATACTTTCTTCAAAATCTCATTTTTACGTGATATTTTTTAGATTTTAAAATTTCAACAAATTTATTTTTTATTATAGATTTTTTAAATATATTATATTATAAATTATTATGACTTATAGTACTTTTTACGTAACTTATAAATATATAAATTTCATTTCATAAAATTTAAAAATTCCATGCATAAATTGTCGATCAAACTTAAACTGCTGGCAGAGGCGGAGTCAGAATTTTCGATAAGAGAGTTCAAAATCTGAAGAAATAGATATACGAAATAGCCGAAGGGGATTCGATATCTACAATGTATACCTAAAAAATTAGTTTAATCATATAAAAATAATATAATTTTCCGCCGAAGAACCCCCTAAAGCTATGATGGCTCTGCCACTGACTTCTAACTCTAGAAAAATGAAAGATATCACATAAATTGTTACAGATGTATAATAAAAAACGATAAGTATCTTTTTTTGGCTCAATGAAATAAATTAAATTGAATGAACAATTAATTAGTTGTTTGGTGGCTGCTACAAGCTCCCACTTTTTGTTTCTCTATGGCTGGACACGATTTTGCTACCTATAGTAAATACATATTTCGTAAACGTCTTGTCTTTTTCCTTTTATTATACTTTCCTTTTTATACATACCAAATTCTTCTTTTATAGATTTAGCACAACTTGTTCTTATCCATGCATCCATTCTCAAAAATATTAAAGCGGAAAATTATTTGAATCGGGAGTTTATTAAAAACGGTCTATTTATGATTTTTATAATGTAGAAATAAGATTGTATATATATCGTTCTTTTCAGATTTTTTTATGGTATATACTGAATATGTTGTTGTTATTATAGTATGACTACTAGAAATTGAGAAATTATCGATGGACGAACTTTTGTAGCTAAACAATTAAAATTTCATGTTAATTTTATTTAGTTATGTATTAGTGACAGATTGTAAGAAAAATCAATCATTTAGGAGTTTTTAAGTGATGGATTAACTAGGTATTAGGGATAAATTTTATAATTAATTCCATATTTTTTATTTTGTATATGTTGAATCAACTTGACTTTATATGAATATGTCTTTATATTTAGAATATTCTTAGTGAAAACTTTAATTCCACTAATATTGTAGTTGATATCGTCTTTCAAGTTCAACTGATCAAATTCATTTCGAAAAGTCTTATTATATGTAAGGGTTTTAAAATGATTTTTTTATCAAATCATTTTTCAAAGATTTAAATCTACAACAATTGATACAAGTTACATAACTTTAGTGTCTAATTATGTGCCTTAACTTTAGTTTTTGAAATTACCACATTTACTATGTATCTGTTGTAGTTAGATATATGCGAATTAAATTAGGTGTAATTTAATTTATTCTAGATATACAATATTCAAAAGATATATTCAATATCAGAAACACATAAATCTATGTATGTATTTGACTTAAAATTTAAGGATGTGGTGTATCTAACTTGAAATTTCATACAAAATTATTAATTAGTAAGACAATATGTAATTATTTCAAATATAAATGAATTAATAATATTTAAGGTAAAAAAATTTGTATAATTATATATATTTTCTTAAATCTAAGTTTCTTTATTAATGATAAATGAAAACTTTACTTTTAAATGAAATATTTGATAATACATTTCACGTTCTTAATGCTTACTATTAGGGATTCCTTAGACGTCAACAATTACACCTCTTCATTCTATAAACAACAAAAGTATGGTTGGTATTAAACTAAGTATATAACTAAAAATAAATAAATTAAAAAAACATATAAGAGAAGCTTCTAATGTAATAACAAAGGTAGTTCAATATACTTTGAATTACAAGTTTGAATTTTTAGTGTAATATTTTAGTATATTATTTTCTTAATTATTTGTTAGACTTTTTGACTCCACTAGTTCAAATAGTTGTAATTTGAATTTCTACAATATATATATATAGCTTCTTCAATGTCAAAGTATGTTCTTTCCTTTTATTTGTTTACCATGATTGGGGAGGGAACAAACATAACCATTTTAAAATAAACAATTCACATCAATATATTTTATTTAGAAAAATTACATAAAGCTCGAAATTAATAAAATCAAGTGAGTTTTAGAATAAATTGAACATCTCTACTTTGAGTACACCAAAATTTTAGTGGTCCAATGGCATAGAAATTCATTTTTTAACTTATATAGCCGATCAGAAAAAAATAAAATATACATAAATTTTACTTCTATTTTGTATGAAGTAAAATAACTCTTATCGATAAATCCGTAACTAAATGAAGTAACATTAGAGGTGACAAAATGGTTAGAAGTTTTGGTATCAATTCGACCCAATTATATTTTAAATGGTTGGATATTCAATCATTTCAAAATTACATTAAACATGGATCACACATTATCCATCATATAAAATAAGAATAATCCATAAGTATCCACCAACTAGACTCCCCTTCAAATATGTAAGCGTGTGGAAACTTCTAAAAAGTGCACTTATTAAGGGCATGTTTGCTATGGAAAAATATTTTTATATATTTATATATACACATATATCAAGGAAAATATTTTGTCGAAACTTTCCTTCAACCTCATGACCTCTTCAAAACAGGTTCCTATCCAATAGCTCTATGAGATGAGGAATCCCTCGTAGCTAGATTCAAACTTTTGATCCCGACTTGAGATTCAAATACAACCCCGATATCAGAAACAAGATTGGACTTCCAATTATGAACCCGATCCAAAATCAAGACATGAATTTCGATATAAGACTTAATTTTTGAACCCTGACTTAGAACCTACTCCTGACCTTGACTCGACTCCTAACCCCATCCCCAGACTCTGATTTCTAACCCCAACTTAGAATCCAACTCACACTTTTAACCCAGGAGGACTCAATTCCTAAGACCCAACTCCCAACATTGACCCCGACCAAGATTTAGAACCCAACCCTTAACCTCGATCCTGACATTGGTCGGTGACCTATAGTGACCCTATTCGATATTTGAAACCTAGTCTCGACCTACGATCTTATTCATGACCTTGACCCCGACCCTGACCCTAACAATCGATCTCGATCTAAGAGCCGACTTGAGACTCGAATTCTAATCCTAACTTAAGATTCTGACTCTAAGATTCAACTCCTTATACTAATTTGGAACTTGGGTCCCAATCCGGAACCTGACTCTCAACCCTAAACCAATGCTCGTCTCCCGATTCATCTATATACCATTTAATAGTTAGTTAAAAATTAGTCATATATAACTAATATATATACAAATTACGAGAAAATTAATACATTATTTTAAGGAAGACAAAAAAAATAAAATAACTAAAATTTGCATCAATAATACTAGCATAATTCTAAATAGCTACCAAACAACGATTCCTAAATAATTGAAATATATAAACATTAATAGTTAAATCGATATGAATGCTTTTAAGTACAAGTAATTAAGGAGAAGGGTACATTGGTGAGATCCAGCTGTTACGTGTGACATAACATGACTTCATCCTTACGAAGCACGAAACTCTTTTTACTATTTTTGTATTTCATTCACATTAACCAAACTTTTCTTTACATTTTTGGTCCAAAAGTTTCCTAATTAAAGCATCTTAAGTCCTTCCACCGTCCACTAATTTGCACCCACACTTTTATTACTTCTTTCGTCGTAATTTATATTGTTATATTTGATCAGACATCAAGTTTAAGACGAACAAAAGACTTAAAATTATATGATTTTAATGTAAAGTTATAATCTTTTGTATGATTATAGATTATTACATGTAGTACACGTGATTAAATAGTTTTGAAATTATAATTTATGAATTAATTTATCTCACTTAAAAGTATGAGATAAAATTTATACGACCAATGGAACATAATATTAATTTTTATCGTCTATTTAATTATGAAATATCTCACCTTATTAGCGTACCAAAACGAGTGAGAGAAGAGGTTTAATACACTTTTTACTATTTATGTGTGGCGTAATTTTTATTTTCATTCACATAAAAAAAAATCCTTGCTTTTTTAGTCCAAAAGTTACCTAATTTAAGCTTTTTGTGTCCTTCTACCGTCCACTTATTTCTCACCACAATTTCTACTCTTTTAATTTTATTTTTTTTTACTTTTTCACTTTTACACTCTGTAATCTGAATATGAAAAAAGAATATACTTTCTCTTCCATCTCATTTCCCTATTTATTTATTTACAAAAATAATATATTTTATACAATTTATAAGAAAATTTATTTTATTTTACTTAGATAAGTGTATATTTATAGTTAGAGAATCACATGATAGGTTTAGGCTTGATTTCAATTTTTTTTTCAATTTTATACTCAATTAAATTATACCTTATAAATTAAATTGATGTATATACCTTCACTAAAACAAATGAAAAATGTGGATATTGTTATATAATTTGAAGAAAACAAAAAAACAATAAAAAGAAAACAATTAATTATTATTCTTCTGTTTCCGGAAAATAGTTATAATATTCGGAAAAAAATCCAAACTTTAGTATGAATTCCAAAATTTATAAATTTAAATGCTTGAAATATACATAAAACATGATTTATAATTAACACTAGGACAAATTAATAATTAATAATTAATAAATGCATAGAAGACAAATGTCACAAACAACTATTCTCAAACTAGATTTGAATTCCTTGTTATTAAAATTTTATGTCTCATTTCTCTCGTTATTAGAAAAAAAAAGTTTCATTTTTTTCTGTAACCCTAATAAAAAAGATAATTTAAATCATAATTAGAAGTTGGAAAAAGAAATTGAGCACTTGAAGTCCACAACAAATACAACATTATATGCTAATGGCTAAAAAATGAATGAACCACCAAAAATCCAAAGATAAAATTTAGTAAATAGTACAAAATGATTTTGAATAGTTTCCTTTGATTATGTAATTACACAAATATCTAAGTATAAACAAAAAATTGATATGAGGGACTTGCTCGAATGAAAAGTATTTTCGGCTCCCAATTACAAGGTTGTGACTCATTAAGCGAACAAAAAATATTTTAGGAGTGAAAAAAAAAAGAGACGAGTGGTAAACTGATTTAAGCGACGAGAATTCCATTATTATATCATAAATTTAGATTAGTCGAAGTCAAAATTAGAAATTTGAAAATTTTAAAACTTTTATTGATAGTGGGATTTAAACCTACAACAATAGTGTTTCTTACTACTTAGCCGTGATTCAATTTTTTTTAAGGGGTTCATAAGTTAGTAAATATATACTCCATCCGTCTATTATTATTTATCATAATTTCTATTTTTAAAGTTAAATTATAAGAACTTTGACTAATATTTTTCAAATGTATTTTTTCATCATATTGATATATAAAAAATTGCAATTTATAGTACTTTTAGGATAGTTTTTGAATATCTAAATTTTTTGTTTATAATATCGAATTAATGTAATCTACTTTGAAATTACTCAAATTGACTTTCGAAAAACGCAACATGATAAATAAAAGTGAACGGAGGAAGTATATATATTTATTTAATTTTGACAAATACATCGTTTATATAAAAATTAGTGAAATCCCCCACCTAGTTCTGCCTTTGATCGAAACCTACATAAAGACTCTATTAGACCGTGCTTCCCTTTATTGTTGCTCGAAGCCTACATAAAGACTTTATTAGATCATGCTTCCCCTTAATCATACTGCAAATTCAAATTAATCAAACTTCCAATATATCGAACATCGAGTCAGAACTTAAAAAAAAAAAAGAAGAAAGAAAGAAACGTCAAAGGAAAATGAGATTGAGTCTATTTTACGCAAAATGAGTCGTCCATATTCTATTCTCCTTATCTTTCAAAATTCTAAAATTCTAAAAAAAAAATAAAAAAAAATCCCCTTTTCTTCAACATCCCTCTCTTTATTACTATAAAATAAATCCACACTTTCTCTTATAAAAATACCACACTTTTCCTCTTCTTCTTGTTCAAATGACAAAATATTAACAAATTTAATTTCTTTTTTCTCTTCAAATTAAAATTATGGAGAAGGTTAATTTTGTTAAAAATGGTGTATTAAGATTACCCCCAGGTTTTCGATTTCGTCCTACCGATGAAGAACTTGTGGTACAATACTTGAAGCGTAAAGTCTTCTCTTTTCCTTTGCCAGCATCTATTATCCCTGAAGTTGAAGTTTACAAATCTGATCCTTGGGATTTGCCAGGTTGGTTCATAGGAACTCCCGTTACGATAGAATGTCTACGTCACACTTTTTGCTATCCGTCAGAGCCCTCTACTTTTTTCGAGCCTTAGATAAAAATAATAATAACCAATATAAATGAATTTGAATCATAAAATTAATTTATTAGGTTATTTTTAAATTCGCGCTAAATTTATGAAGGGAATAAAATATTGTCAATTAAAGGATTGCTTTTTTTTTTTTGGGTAATTATTGAAGTTATGATTTTGAGAAAAAGTGGTTGGAGCAGGGTAGACAGAGGAGTTGGGTGCTCTGTTTTATATAAGTGGAATATATAAATATCGAAAATTAAATCGAATTGAATTAATTTAATTTTTTTTTAAATTTGAATTTAGGTGATGTGGAGCAAGAAAAGTATTTTTTTAGCACTAAGGAAGTGAAGTATCCAAATGGGAATAGGTCAAATAGAGCAACAAATTCAGGATATTGGAAGGCTACTGGAATTGACAAGCAAATCATATTAAGGTATGGTATAAAGTTCAATCAATTTCATCGAATGAATAATAAAAAGAGTTCGGAACTTTGACTTAATCACAACCAATTAGTTTATTATTTTGGTTTTGGTTCGATATAGCTTTAACAAGTGATTTAATTCACGCAGGGGACGACAACAACAACAACAATTGATAGGATTGAAGAAAACACTTGTCTTTTATAGAGGAAAATCTCCACATGGTTGTAGGACCAATTGGATTATGCACGAATATCGTCTTGCCAATCTCGAATCTAACCACCACCCAATCCAGGTAAAACTTACGTTGAATTTGACTTTTTTTAGTTTTAGCATCGAAAGAATTTACTTTAGATACGTATGAGGTAAGAAATTCTCAAGTATATAAAGCGAGTTGAACCTCTAATTCCACTCCAATAGTTTTTCTCTTCGAATCTTAAAATTGATTCTTTTATTTTTATTTTTTATAAGTGAAATAAAAGTATAATTATATGTTTTAAAGGAATAAACCTATAAATGTAATTTTTGGAAAAAGGTATCAAATAATTCCCCATTGGACAATTTCTTTTGTCATAAATATGTAGTATAAAATTATTTGGATGTAATGTTTGTTAAATTAATTTTTTTTAGCTAAATTCTGTCAGACCCATAATTCCCCTAGTTTTAAATGTCTTTTTGTTTAAAATTTCTCTAATTAAATATCGTCACATAAATTATACGAGATGATAACGATGTGAATCTGCTATTGCAGGGAAATTGGGTTATCTGTCGAATTTTCTTGAAAAGAAGAGGCAATACTAAAAATAAGGAGGAAAACATGACAACACATGATGAGATTAGAAACGAAGAAATTGATAAAGACTCGCCCGTTGTTTTAGTTAAAATGAGTTCTCGAGAATCTGAGACATTGGCTTCCACGAATAGTGAACTGAAGAAGAAGGCATCGATAATATTTTACGATTTTATGGGGAGGGATAATTCGAACGGAGTTGCAGCTTCATCATCAAGTAGTGGAATCACTGATTTGACTACTACTAATGAAGAATCTGATGATCATGAAGAAAATACTAGTAGTTTTAATAATTTTACTACTTTTAAAAGAAAAATTAATTAATTTATCGTCGTTGAATCGATATCAATTTATCTTTTTTAACCTTCTCAGTTGCTAATTCAATTTTCTAATAGTATTCAATCGGAATAAGCAGCTCAATTTCGATTTTCTTCATCTTATTATTGTTTTGGAGTAAGACAAGACTCACAAAATGACAACAATTAAAATTGGAAAATTTTGTAAAAAATAAAAAATACTTTATTATTCGCGAAACCCCCCCCCCCCCTTAAAAAAAATTAATTCTGTCAAAAAAATATAATAAAATGAATAAAATTCGTTCTTTTTAAGTTAGATATTTTAAATTCAAATCTTAATATATAAATATCTCTATTAAAATGTATTTCCCCATTACTTCCTTGATGAAAACAACACACAACAATTAAATTAATCAAGTTATTGGATAACAAATTGTATGAAAAAAATACTAATTTATTTGAAGAACCACATGAATAAGCATATAATATAAAGGTAAAAAGATAAATTTAATCCTTGTAATATTAGATAATTTAGTTTTTGATTTATTTGAACAACCACGTGAATAAGGATATAATATAAAGGTAAAAAAAAAAACAAATTCAGTCCCTTTAAATATTAAATAATTCTAGTTTTTGTTTTTTTGGGTTACTTGATTATGCACATCTAACCCTTAATTATTTGAAATGTGTGATTTTTGTCTTTGAAGTTAATTATTTAACAGAATGATTGTTTTAAAATATATAAAATAAAAGGGAAAATGCACAAGTATTCCTTCAATCTATGTCCGAAATTCCAGAGACACACTTATACTATACTAAGGTTCTATTACCCCTGAACTTATTTTATAAGTAATTTTCTACCCTTTTTTAGCCTACGTGGCACTAGTTTGAAAAAAAAAGTCAACGATTGTTGGTCCCACAAGATAGTGTCTAGTAGGCTAAAAAGGGGTAAAAAGCTATTAATAAAATAAGTTCAGGAGGGTAATAGGACCTTAGTATAGTATAAGTCTGTCTCTGAAATTTCGAGCATAGGTTGAGGGGGTATTTGGGCATTATCCCAAAATAATATTTTATATTTCTTAAATATACAAACAAAATGATTATTTTAAAATATATCAATTGATCATATTTGCCTCTCTCTTTGCTCTGCTGTTGGTTTATTAGCAACCTGATCTTCTTCTCTTTTTCAATGGTTACTAATTACGTTCATATACTTGTCTATTTTTAAATTTACACACTTATTAAGAAAATAATTATTGATATAGTAAATTTATCATTTTATCTCTATTAGTTACGAATGAATTAACAACTTAAGATTTTTAGAAGTTCTATCTTTTTTAAAATAATTAATTGTTATATAATAGGTAAAAAATTATCTTTACTTGATTTGTTAAAACAAATAAATAATTAAAGATTAACTAAAAGAAAGAAGTGAACATGTAATTAGAGGCACATAAAATAGTAATTAATATCAAATTTACATAGACGGGCTCCTTAGGGCTGTTAATGATGTCCAAATATACATAATTTTTAGACTTTAAAACTTTTTAACCTTTATTTTTTAAAATTTCAACTTTTTTAGTAATAATTCCGTTAGATATTTAACTTTCATTAACTTTCAAGGATCAAAATCACACATTTTAAGTAACTAAAAGTTAAATGTGCACAAGTTCAATAAAATAACAATTAAAATTTAAATTATATAATTATATGAAGACTAAATTATTATTTCCCCTATAGAATTAGATCACCTATTTGCCTATCCATTTTTGGAACCCAAAAAAGGCTTCCTTTTAATTCATTTTTTGTTACAGAAAATAAGAAAAATCCACTTAAAAATTGTCAAATTCGTGTCCTAAGATCACATATAATTAGGGGTAATTTAATGGCCACTAGATAATTTTTTGTCTTATTATGTTAAAAACATTAAATTATTTTTTATACACAATATTCACTCAACTTTATTTAAATATTACATAAAGTTACTAAATGTTTTTTTTATAACGAAAATGCTGCTCAACTTTGCCTAAATGTCAAAAAAAATGTTTTCTTTGTTTTACTTCTAGTGATTCACTATGCTACTTAGTAAAGTTGAATATTTTTTTTTATAAAACATATTTTAATGACTTATACGATACTTTAATAAGGTTGAGTGATTTTTTTAGTTTCAAAACATAGTACAACAACTTTGGTTTACTAAAGTAAAAATAAGAGTGTGTATATTCATAAAAATGTTGTTACAACTCATATTTTTTTTCTAATATTCCGTAAAGGAGGTGAATAGAGTCACCGAAAGAATCCTCGAAGGCAGAAAAAAGAACTATTCGTTTGATAGAATGTATTAAAAGAAATAATATATTAGTTTGGTAAAGTGTATTAAAAAAATAATGCATGTATTTACTTTGTAAATAATTTTTTTAATGCAATCATTCTATTTTTAATGCATCAAACCAAACAATGCACAAAAATAATTTATGTATAATTAACACAAATATAACTAATACATGCATTGCTAATGTAAGTATTAGTAATACACTCTATTTTGACATTATATAATGCACTGTATCAAACGATCCCTTAATGTAAAAAAAAAAAACAAATAAACAGAATGGTGACCACTTGTCCTTCAACCTTGGATAGTTGGTGAAGAACTTTGAAGAAAAACACATAGACAAACAAAAAATAATAATCTGAATGTTTTGTCAGACTATCTTTAGTAATTTTTAGTAGGTAACTAAGCGTTATCTTCACTTTCTTTATTTTCTTTTGAATTGTTTTATATACTTCTTGAATCGACGAACTGTACAAAAAAATAAAATTATTTCTATCCTTTTCAGATAATACTTGTGTGATTATACGGAATAAATATCGATTTTGTGTAGACTAGTCCCAAAATACATTCCATGACACATTTCAAAGAGGTTGGTGACATTGGTGCTACTAATCTTACTAGCAAACACACAAGACAAAAAAGAGTAAATTAATTAGGTGTATATTTGTGAAGGGGCAGAGTTAACAGAATTATTGAATTTACATGATAGATAGGTAGGTGAAATTGAAGAAAATGAAATTTCATATAACAAGGACAACATTTGAAAAAAATATATAAGAAAGTGGTCCAATGGATTCAAAGAACAAAAGGGTCTTGCTTCATATATTTTTTTTCAAATGTAGAAGAAAAAAAATCTATTTTATGGGGCCACTTACGAAACTAGACGGATAGAAGGGTTCAACTGAATATCTTTCACTTAGAAATTATGAAGAGATTAATGTACATAACTAATCACTTAATTGTTTAAGTTAAAATTAGCTAGTGAATATATAATATATGTATAATTTTGTATAATCAATATAGAATATATGTAAACCAACTTAAAAAGATAAGTGATAAATTTGATTGACTATTTATATAAAAATTATAATGTGTGAAATAGGATATATATCAAATCCTAATAATTGTCATATTAAGTTTTCTTTTAAATTCTTTTATACAAATTTCTGACTATGCTGCTGGATTTCAGATTTCTTGTATGATATAATATATAAATATGTCATTTAATTTGATTTTAACTAACATTTATGTCTTTTAATTTTGGTTGTGTACAAGTAGACATTTAAGCTTGTGTAATATTGAACAACAGACACATTTGTCCAACATGACAATTTTGTGTCCTGCATTGCGTTCAATTTTATACAAATTTAAGTATCTACTTGAGCATGTTCAAAGTAGAAGAACATAAATACCAGAGGAAATCAAATTAAAAGAACACATTTATGTGACATTGCCTTGTATATGACAAATAAATCTCTATCTACTTCTCACTTAATAATTGGAAGGGACATTACCTAACACCCTTATATAAAAGTGTATAATATTGTTAATCATTAACTATATTATATGGAAATCCATAAAGGAAGACTAAGCAAAGAGATTCTCCAACTATCTTCCAACTACATTGAAAATTTAACTTATAATTTAGCAAGAATTTTCTACAAATATATACTAATTAATAGTTTTCCCTAATATCTTTTCAAATGGAAAAGAGACATGCACGCTTAATACTGACTCATATACATGATTTAAAATTACAAACGTATACATAGGTCATACGTTAGAGCTAGTATGTGGACAATAATTATTAGAAAATGTTTTTCGAAATCGAGTGAATATCTATTCCTTATACATAAAAAGAAATGTCTTTGATGAAGTGATTTTGCAGGACGTGATTCAAGACTAAGTTTTGATTATATATTTGTATACCGCAAGATGAACATCTGATATCGTCAAGTCGATTACAAAACAAATTATGTTTAAAATTTTGAATTCGTTTCCGTTCAAATTTTGACAATCATGAATTATTCAAACATGTATAACTATAATAAGCAAGCAAACTAATAGATAGATACTCATTGAACACTTATTTAATCATGAATTATTCAAACATGTATAACTATAATAAGCAAGCAAACTAATAGATAGATACTCATTGAACACTTATTTTAATCATTTGGTTAATGTCTTTATGCAAAGGTAAACATTAATTAAGAACTATAATAAGGTGATTTATTTGGATGTGACATGATCTCACAAGACAAAGATTATAAATAATTAGGGGGCATAAGCCCTTTCAATAATTGCCAAGTGGGAGTTAAGAGGCAAAAGGGCGGCTCATAGTTAAAACTTGATAGAAGAAACATATGCAATAATTAAACTAATTTAATACTAGCAACGTATTCAATTCGGATGAATATGATCTCTTCATTTTAATCAGAAGTTTCAATTTTCACGATGAATATGATCTCTTCATTTTAATCAGAAGTTTTAAATTTAAATTTCTGTATGAAAAGAATTCCGTGCTAAGAAATGTTTTCTTTTTTAATGTGTGTTACATAACGTATGTTTTAAATTGATCGAGATTTTAATATAAACATCGTACATTATATAAAAGACAGAAAAAAAAATATATTAGTCAATTTTATTTTTTTGAAGAAAAAGTGGGGCACTAACTTTTTGAGAAGCAAAGTATAGATATAAAAAAATGCCGACCAGAGTTCCTTGTGACAGTGGTTCAGAATCAGCTAAAAAGGCTTTTGAAGTCCTTCACGTCACTTTATATTATACGATTGATATGATAATAATAATAATAATAATAATAATAATGTTCATATTTCATTGTCATGGCTTTAAGTACCTCATATAAGGTGGGAGTGTACAAAAAAGTAAGATAAGACTTCAATTTTTTTTAAAAAAAAATTGGTTTTACTTTCGTACATAAAATTTCATTGACCTAATTAATTTTGATGCTGCAGTAGCAGTTATTTTGTTTTTTCTGGTGGAGTAAATCGCTATTGTTCCAGCTATTTTGTCGTTTTGGTTAATATAAAATTTTATATACCGTTTTGAAATTTTTGTTAATATTTTATACCCTTTAGGCTCCAAAGTCTGATTTCATATAAGGTTATATATATGTGTATAATTTACGATGAACCTCTCTATTATCGGTGGGCCTATTAAAGATGATAAAACGCTTTATATATAAATAAAAAAAAAAGGATTGATATTTCATTGTCATGGTGGGAGGTGTAGTAAGGGGTAGGATAAGACTTCATGTGAATGATTTGTTATTATAAAGTTTAATTTGATACCTAAAATACATTGACCTAATTTATACATTGACCTAGAGGGGAGTTCGAGGCTCATCCAACCCCTACATGTTAGATAATCATACTTTATATAAGGTCAAAGTACATTTAATCAAGGGAAACAAAGATAAATATATTCTCGAACTATCATAAATGGTATGCAGATACCCTCCGTCATATTTTTGGGACATTGGTGACCCTTCCGTTCAAAAACTTGAGCATGTATACCCTTCAGTCTAACTGAAAATCAAATAGGGACACGTGACACAATCTTATCCGTCGATAAATATCGGATCGATGGATAAGATTATGACATGTGATGTATGTTAGTATAAAGAGTATGTACACTCAAGTTTTTGGACGATAGGTTCACCTATGTCCCAAAAATATGATGGAAGATATTTGCATACCATTTACGATATTTCGAGAATATATTTGTCATTTTCCCCTTTAATTAATCTTAAACCCAGTAGGTAGGAGGGGAGGGGAGGGGAGTTAGAGGAACAAGAAGGGAGTTTGAGGGGAGGGGAGGGGAGTTAGAGGAACAAGAAGGGAGTTTGAGACTCATCCAACCCCTATATGTCATATAATTACACTGTATATAAGGTCAAAGTACATATAACTCTAATCATGAACTTTTCTAATCCTACCTCCGTTATCGCTAGAGGGCGAAAATCAAAGCAAAAAAATCTCAAAACTCAAACTCGAGACTCTGAAAGATGATTCTAACTCTCGACAATTTTCTTTTTAGGATAGACTAGTGTAAGATTTGGTTGGTTGTGTAGATCGCTTGACTTGACATTGTCAATGGCATTTGCAAGCCGTCAGAGTAGAATACAAACAATGAACACAGCTTTTATGGCTTCATATGGGGTTAGGTCAATTCTTATAGTGAAAGAAAGGTACTCTAACAACTTTCCACATGGAAAGGTAATTTCATAACATTGACTAGTTCAACAACCACTTTAAAAAGTTGTACACAAAAAATTATTGATGTTTATATTTGGATTGTTTAGTTTGTACACAAGTAGCCTAATAAGACTCATCACATGTGAACTCACTAGATTAAAAATATAAATTTTGTAAGGCCACTACTATAGTTGTTACCAAACAATAACCACCTACTTGTCGTTATCAAATGATGTGATACAATGGATATGTTGTTCCTTCCTTATCTCGGCTTTGAGTTCTAAGTATGAAAAAGTTATCGGCAAGATGATGGGAAACCAAAAAAGATAAAATGACAGCTTTTCTGCATGGCATGTCTAGACTTGGACAATGGTTTCCATTGCCTGTTTCTACACCTAATCCAACTGTTCCAGCTTTTTTTCGAAATGAAATGCACTAGAGGTAAAGACTATGTAAATACTCCTTGATCGACATAATCTTAAACGATAACACCAGTGTGAGAAAGGTGAGAGTTACACTAGCCTTTGCTACTGCAGAGGGACCAGTCACCTAAGCAAAACATTAAACTTGGACAGAAAACGCTAGAAGTCAGATGTTTCGCAATCTGGCCATGATCAAACACAAACAGAAGCACGACCTCAGAATAGGTTCTACGTGATAAATTTTGTCAGCGATGTAAAATACTCAGCACAGCTAAGCTAAGAAAAGTATACTTGGATCACCAAAGATGAAGGAGATAGTTGTATCAGCTATAACATGCATGATCTAGAGTAACCATGTGAAAGTGAGACATTCAAATCACTTTACCAGATACTAACATAACGCTAACAGGTAAAGTTAAATTGAGGAGTAGTCCATTAATGTCGTTAACCTTGCAAGCAGCTGTCACACGTATTCCATTTTGCCTCTTCATACTCGGTCACCCTTTTCAGAACTAACTCTTACCGGTTTTTAACTGCACATTACTTACTTGTCCAGCATCAATCTGTGAAGTTTCGGATGGAGGTGGTTCAGAACATGCCCTCAAGACAGCTTCATTCTGCAGAACATAAAAAAATGTCAAACCTTTGTATATCTAACATGTATAAAAGATAGGGATATAATTTCACAAAATTTGATTTAAAACACACATCATCGAGAAGAAATGAAGTCAATAAAACAAATGATATTTTAATTAAATCAGATCAGAACGTTGGAAGCAATTTAGACAGGTAAAATCAAACCCAAATTCTATCATCATTGCTTATTTTGGGTGAGAAAAGGAATCTTACTATATAAAGCTAAGAGAATATTACCCTTCGGGGTGGCCCAGTGGTTTGAGCTTGGGACTTCCATGTTGGAGGTCTCAAGTTCGAAACCCCTTGCCAGCGAAAAAGCAAAGGGTTTGCCTTCTGGGTCGAGCTCGTCGCACCAAGCTTGCCTAGTGCGGGTTACCTCTCCTATGTGGTTTGCAAGCTATTGCATAGGAGCGGAGCTTTTACCCTGTGCGCACCCAAAGGGTAGCGGCTGCGGGTTTCCCTTGTCGTCAAAAAAGAAAAGCTAAGAGAATGTTCTCATTTTACAGTTCAGAGAGGTTAGATTTGAAGGAGAGAGCCAGACCTAGTGAATCTAATCAACATGCTTTTGTATAACACTAGCATTTCATAGGCCTTTGCGCCATAAGATGGGTAATATTGCTGATAGAGATGTTGCTAAAGTGCATCTAATCTGTATGACTTGAAAAAATGTAAAACTTGTCCATATCCTGTAAAAGTTTTTGGATGAGAAAAAAATGAAGTGCAAAAGACTGAAAACATTAGAAGTTTTTATAGTCTCGCTAAAAACGCCTCAAGATAGTACCCTCACTAAGAGAGACCTCTCTTTAATCAGCAAAAATGATAGATGAATATTCACCTGGGGAGGGAATTCTCTACAGAGGGGACCAACAATCCATCCTTCACCCTCTAAACTTTACTGAAGGACAACTTCCTTTAGATACCTTGGAGCGATACTTAGCACCAAAAGAGTGTCAGTACTACAATGTCGGCCCCTGCTAAAGGATGCTGGGCAGGACAAAATCTTGGACTAACAAGTTTATATCTTATTCAGGAAGTGTCTTTTCCATTCAAGTTTTATAGGCAGGGCCTAAGAAGAATGTGAAACTTATTGCGGCCACATGCAGAAGGTTCCTGTGGACGGGTGGGACTGATGTATCACACAAAGCCATGGTAGCCTGGAATAAAAGTATGTTCACCAAAGACGGCTGGGGGGTTGAATGTCCTAGCATAAGGAAGCTGTTATGGAACATGTGTGAAAAAAGACACTTTGGAGACTTGATACACAGTTATTATGGGAGGCAGAAACATTATCGATGACATTTCTAAACAATAATCATCGTATTAGCATTTGGTGTCTTGTTGAGCCACCAATACTTTTCCAGAGTAGTGGTTAGATCGACTTTGTTGCATAGGGGTGTATCTTTGGCCAGTCAAGAACTCTCATGTGGGATTCAAGACAATGTAGGAGTGACTTTTGTGGAGGACAAGATGCAGAAGACAACACTGAGACGGTTAGGGCATGTCAAGAGATGTACAAACACAACATTGAGGAGGTGTTAGAGGCTGGCATCGGAGGGCTTGAGGAGAAGTAGAGGTACGCCGAAGAAGTATTGGGGATCGGGTAGGACATGGCAAGACTTTACCTTAACTAGGATACGACCCTTGCTAGGTGGGTGTGGAGGGCGAAAATAAGGGTAGAAGGCTAGTAGTAGGTAGTTTCGCGTTTTGCTTTTCTTTACCAATACAATAATATTAGCATCATTTTACTAGCTCCATATTTCTCATTCCTAATTTTCTTTTCTATTACCACTTGTTGTCTCTAATGCTTGATTTTCTTCTATCCTACTGTTGTTACTACTTATGTTTCCATAAGTGTAGGGTTCATGCTTGTCTTGAGCCGAAGGTTGATAAGAAACAACATCTCTACATGCACAAGGTAGGGTTAGGGTATGCGTACACACTACCCTTCCCTGACCCCACTTGTGGGGTTACATTAGGTATGTTGTTATTCCTAAACAATCATCTAGATTGTACAAAAATACCAAAGACCAAGAATTATGTACTTGAAGTTGGTTACACCATGGAAGAACTTCTGCATGAATAGTTTCTCTATTAAATTGTTCTACCAAAAACTAAGGGGTGACTACGAGAAGGTAATGTAGAGGGAAACTGTGTGCAACAACAATGGACTGCCTCAATGGATTTTTATTTTTTGGCTGACCGTGAATGGGAAATTGTACACAAGAGGTAGGCTTATCAAATGGGGTGTCATCATCTTCCAAGCTTGCCCTTTGTGTGTGCAAGAGGATGAAAGTGTTACTCACTTATTATTCCAATGTGTATCTATCTGCTCAAGTGTAGAAAAAGCTTCTGGTATGGCAAGGAATTACCAGCGATCCTATGTGTTGGGAGGAGAACTGAACTGGACTGCACAGCATGCTAGAGATAAGAGCACAAAATCTGAAGTGTTTAGAATGTGATTAGCAGCTTGTCTACTAAGTTTGGCTTGAGAGAAACCAAATAGTGTTTGCGAACAAGAAGCAGTCATTGTGAAGCAAATAGTCCAAAAGGTGCACATGAGAGGTTTTATGAAGAGAAAATTCAGAGTATGGATGCAGAACCACTACCACTACACTACTTAGCTTCATTTTACTTCTGATAGCATGTTTGTGTTTAGAAAAATTATGCATCAAAATATAAAAATTTAAATTATAAAGATAATACATTAAAATAATTAGGTACATTAGGGACTTCATTAAAAACATACAATTTATAATATGTTAATTAAAAGTGTACTATAATACAACTAATAATAAAATAATCAAGAGTATAATTGATGATCACTAGGGCATCTCCAACCCCAAAATTTGGTGTTTTTCATCCCCAACCCAACACTAAATTTTACACTATTGTAGTTTGTGAATAGTGTCGTACCAATTGGTGCGACAATATTCATCGACATCAATTATGTTCTTGATTTTTTTTTTTAACTTTTATTTTTACTATATAACATTTTTAACTTAACATATTACAAATTGTATGTTTTTAATCGAGTCCCTAAGATACCTAATTTTTTCTTATGTAATGCATCAATAGAGAATTCATGGGAGAAACATAGTAATCTTGAAAGTTGAATATTTATGTAAGAATTAAAATAAATTTTACCATAATGTAATATTTATTTAATTGTATTTCATCCCAGATACACTTCTATTTGAATTATTCATTAATATCTATAATGTATGATATTTGCTTGTGATTTATATTATTTAAGAATTTCTGATATAAAATAAATTTATATTAAATGATTATATAAGCAAAGAATAAGAAATATGTAGGGTGAAAATGAAAAAAAGATTTATTTATGAAATAAGAAAATATAATTAAAATAAAAAATTGAATAGAGAGTTATATAAAAAAATATTCATTTTTATTGTAAAATTAAATGTAGTGCATTGAAGTTGGTATACACTAAAATGGTCTTGACACCATTCTAGTGTAAACTTTGGTGTTATATGGCCTGATAGTGTCGCACCAAATTTGGTGCGACACTATTCCCATTATAATAGTGTGAAATTTAGTGTTGGGTTGGAGATGAAAAACAACAAATTTTACATCAAAATAGGATTTGGTGTAAATTTTGGTGTTGGATTAGAGATGCCCCAACTCTCTCAACTTGGTAATAAAATTTCATTTATCATCAAAAAAGAAAGAAAAAGGATGTCCTCAAAAATAACCTAGCGGAAAGAGGTAATGATCTATTCTGAAACACCAAAATAGTTATTAGGAACGTGTGCTTCATGAGTGAAGAAATATATATGACAACGATATATACACGTATACTAAATATTACACACACATAAGGATGACATATGATGAACATCTACACAAACTGTATTGACCCTAGCAACAAGACGATGTTTTCAAACTATTGTGGATAATTTTGAACTTCTGAGCTACAATGTAATGAGCTTATTAACATATGTACTCTTCATTCAAGTTGATCAATCCCATTCGTAGATATTGAAAACAAATCAGATCAGTCATGGTGGATTACTGTCACTTAAGATCAAGACCACAAGACATCAATTATTCGAGACTACATATTGTCTCTGTCCGTTGTAGGTAACCTCGCTTTTAGGCAAATTAACTATCATTACAAACAAAAGAACAAACCCAGTGTGATCCCACAAGTGGTACTGGAGACTAACTATCATTACCTGAGCAAAAAAAATAAAAGAAGTTGTTGATCAGCCTTGCTAAATAGCTCATTTAAGCAGCTTTGCTTTTCCATTGGTTGTTTTCTTTCTGGAATCTTACAATACAACTCTCAATCGATTTAAGCAGGCTCTTTTTAACTGAAAGGACCTAAAAATTAAAAAGGTAATGCATAGAACTTTTTTTCTGACAAAGGAGAAAACCATTGTTTATAGCTTCGAAACTCAGTGGATAATGGGTCCACCTCTTTGCCCTAAACCACTAAATACATATATCTTCATTTTTTTTTTTTGAACTGATCATACCAGTCATATAGTTTTATTGAGAAGAAACTGTCCAGAAAACAACAACTACTACTTCACCTCAATTCTCATCTAGTTGTAGTCCCCTTTATAAACCTTTACTATCCAAGTCGCTCCATTTAAACGCCTTCTCAATCCGATATAAAGTATCCTTTGGGTTTATTCCTCAAGGTAATTTTAAATGGGAATAATGACCAGTGAATTACCTTATTCAGCCTTCATTACATGAATATTTGCATCTTGAGATCATTAGTTCCTCAATAACAGTCAACATAATTGTCTCCAATTTAAACATAACATAGAGCACCCAACTCAAGGCCAATCAAGTGAAACTCGGGAACTATCTTACTCGAGGAACCAAGTTCCCTTTGACTTTTGTCCAACTTAATAAACCCCTAAATGATACATAAAACATGCAAATGAGTATTATCAACCAACACTGCCTAAAGCTACACAACATCATACAAGAAAAAGATTATCCAAAGATCAATAATTATAAGACAGACATTTCATTTGTTGGAAATAATATTTCAAAGGTAATTCAGATTATATAAGATAGTGGAATTAAGCTTTGGAATAAAGCGATAAAGCCGAAAAATTAACTGGGGCTTGTGTGACCCAAAAAAATAGGAAGGCAGTTCCCACATTCACGCAGGGCCCAGGGAAAAGGCTGCACCAAAGAAGACTCATCAAAATTCTAACGCACTAAAGAAGAAAGATTCACTTTTTTTTTTTTGATAACCGAGAAATCCGTGTGTGACCCGCCCTTTACCAAAATCACAGCCTTCTAAACTAGCCTTCTAAACTCGGTGGATAACAAGCCCGCCCCTCACCCTTATCCACTTAAATACCAGGCTTAACTTTACACAGTGCGGGGTAAGAAGGATTCACTTTTTCTTAATCCACCAAGCATTCTAACACAAACCACAAGCACGAGCGTCAAGTAAATCTGCCAACTAAGTCTAGAGAAAATCAGCTCATTCAGACGAACTAAAAGAAGGAATTTTCGGACCAATTGGGTATGCAGGAAAAGACATTTCCCAAAGCAAATATTACAACCAGTAGATCTCAAGCTGTAGTGTTAACATATACAACAAAGTAGTTTAAGACAAAGTAACTCTTGCAAAGGACTTTTAAAATGGAAGCCCCCATAAACAAACATTAATTTAGATTTCCGAGTTTCGATATGGTATATGCCGCTTTAGGTTTATATAACTATAAACAACATAGCAATAATCTCAACCCAATAAAAAGTCCCAATCTTGTTATCTCTAGTTATTATTCCAGCAAATAACATTCCATATTTAAAACAGAGCTAAGAAATTCAATAAACATGGAATCTTGGTAATTCACCTAATTATTTCTTATAACTTGTAATCCACTCCCCATTTCTTCTATAGATAATTAAAATCCAAGAAACGGTGTTGGGTATAGTTGAATTCATTGAATCTACACCCCATCCGACTCATAATGTTCATCAACAGAGTAAAACCCTAAATTTTTACAAGTAAAGAGTGAAAGGAATAGAAGTAAGAACCTGCCAAACACGGCGAAGACGTTTCTTGGCATTAGCTTTGCGAGTAGATGTGAGCTTAATTTTCTTCCAAACAAGGCCTCCGGAGTCATGCTTCTTCACTATTTCCATAACCCTTGTACCAAAAAATGCACCCCATGTCGCCATTTTTCTTTACTCTAAAGAAGAGAATCCCCATTTCTTCATCTTTATATGACATATTGGGCCTAGTACTAACAAAGTGCATTACAAATCCATCCAGATGACTTTTTTTCTCTCTGGGCTTTTATCATTTTTTGGTGGGTATGATATTAAAAAAAGAGATATCGTATAGAATAACAAACTAATAATGTAAAATAAATATAATAGCTATCATTTGATTTATGTGTGTTTCATAGTAAATTGTTTGTCAGTCGCCTCTCTCCCTCATTTTCTCGCTCGCCACTCTCCCTCTCTCGCTCGCTCTCTGTCACTCGCTTCTCTCGCTTTATACAATAGAAATGTATAAATTGTGTTTCTGCTTGTATAAAACGAGAGAAATTGTATGTACACAAGCAAATACATATATCTCCCTCATATACATTTATAATTATACAATACAAATATTTCCCTGCACAAATCTCTTTTGTTTTTCTCTCTTTCTCTTTTGATACAAATTCAAATTGTATATAATTTCTCTCTTTCTCGTTTTATACATTTCGATTCAATTGTGTATTCTCTGTCCAAGTATCTTTTGTCTTTCTCTCTTTCTCGCTTTATACAAATTCAAATTGTATATAATCTCTCTCTTTATCGTTTTAAACAATTCGATTCAATTTTATACAAATTCAAATTTTATACAGATATACAAACACATACAATTGAATTGAGACGCTAACAATGATTTATACAAATGAGAGGCTAACAACAATTTATACAAATGGTCTACCAGCGAAATTATACAAATCTGAAGAGGAGCCAACGAATTATCCAATTGCTTCTTTTGTGTGTATATATATATATATATATATATAGCAAAATAGGCATAGCTTTCAGTTGTATATGTATAGCGAGTTATACATATATATGTTTGCTATGGAGAGCAATTATGCAAACTTTGTTATAGCATACAATTTTGAATTTTGTGTTTGCTATATGTGAAAGTTGTCCTACAAAAAATAATGGAAACATTATCTCAATACACATCTTATTTTATCATAATCTCTAAAATTTACTATCATTAAAAAAATTCTAAAAATATGCTCATCACGGATACGTCACTCTCCTCTCGTTGGAACATTCATATTCCCTTTCGAATACATTCCTCTCATCTCTGATACATCCCTTACCTATGTATTAGGATGTCTATTAATGTATCCGGAAGTGTAGTGATATATTTGAAATTTATAAATTTTAACGGATTTTTGTAATTTACAAAAGAGTAGGGAAATAATGTAATTAGCTCTTAATACTATGGGATTTTAGTAAATTATACAATAATAATTATGAAAATTTTCATAATAACACTATTAATGACCAATATAATACACATATTAGTAACCACAAAGTTTGAATTAAAGAGAAGTGAACAATAGAATACATATTCAAAGTTTTTTAAAAGGAAAATTATGTGGATAAGCAAACATATGCTTCTCTGTCCCTAATTACTTGTCCACTTTCCTTTTTTAGTTGTCCCTAATTACTTGTTCATTTCTACAAATCAAAAAAGGACAACTTTTTTCACCTATAGTACCCTCAACCTTGAATAAAGTAAAACTTGTTAAGAATCTTAGATTTTGAATTCATCCGCTTCATAATTAATAGCGGTAAAATGATAAACTCACTATGTCAATAATTGTTTCTTAAATATGGGTGTCAATTCAAAGTTGACAAGTAATTAGGGACATAGGGAGTACTAGTTATTTAGCTAACTTAACTATAATTTGAATTATTATGGCTCACAACTCAATTTTAGTCATATTTACGTAACCTCTCTCCTTTCTTCCCCTCTATCCTCTTTTATACATATACAAATACAAATTATCAAATACAAAATATACCTATAGATATATAATTATATGACATGTATACAAATGCAATTCGTCTCTCTCTCCACTCTTTGTCATCTTTCACTCGCATCTCTCCTTCCTCTCCTAGTTTTGCTTGTCTCTCTCCTCCTCCTCTCAATCTCGCTCGCTAGATATACAAAAGCATATGAATACCAATTACATATATATAATTTATCTGCAGATATACGTATACATTTCGTCTCTCTCCACTCTCTGGACTCTCTCCCTCTCCTCTCTCTTCCCTCTCCCAATTCACTCGCCTCTCGCCTCCCTGTCTCGCTCGCTAAATATACAAATACATATGTATACCAGTTACATATATAAAATTTATCTGACAGGTATACATATACAGTTCGTCTTTTTCCATTTTGTGCCCTCTCTCTTTCCTCTCCAAATCTCGCTCGTCTCTCTCCTTTCTCTCCCAATCTCACTACAAATACACATGCATATCACTTACATATATACAATTATTTTGACCGACATACATATGCAATTCACCTCTCCTCATTCTCTCACTCGCATCTGTTGGGTTTTAAAAGGCTTGAATGGAAAATTAAAGGGAAAAGACTCAAATATGCCATCGAACTTTTAGAAAAGGGTCATTTATGCCATCCGTTAAAAGTTTGGCTGATCTATGCCATTACCATTCAAGAAAAGCTCATTCATGCCATTATTTTTTAATATTGATTTTATAAAACCATTTTTGACACGTGGCCAATTGTAACTCGGTCACGTCATCAATTTTTTAAATGAAAAAAACATATTTCTGGAAAAAAAATTTGAATTAATTTTTTTTGATTTTTTAATTTAAAAAATTGATGAAGCAGCCGAATTATAATTGGCCACGGCATCAATTTTTTAAATAAAAAAATAAAAATTCTGAATAAAAATTGAATTAAATTATTTTAATTAAAAAAAATTGATGACGTAGACGAATTATAGTTTTATCTGGAAGTCTAATAATGTATCTGAAAATCTAATGATGTATTTGGAATCCATAAATTTTAAAGGATTTTTGTAATTTGCAAAAGAATAAAAATAATATAATTAGATCTTAACACTATGTGATATTAGTAAATTATACCATAATAATTAGAGGAATTTTCATAATAACACTATTAATGACCAATATAATACACATATTAGTAACCACAAATTGTGAATTAAAGAGATGTGAACAATAGATATTCAAAGTTTTTTAAAAAGGAAAATTATGCGAATAAACAAACATATACTTCTCTGTCCCTAATTACTTGTTCATTTCTACTAATCAAGAAAGGACTTTTTTTCACTTTTTTTCACCTGTAATACCCTCAATAAATTACTTTGAATAAAGTAAAACTTATTGAAAATATTAGGTTTTTAATTCATCCACTTCATAATTAATAGCAGTAAAATAATAAACTCACTATGTCAATAATTGTCTCTTAATAGAGGTGTCAATTCAAAAGTAGACAAGTAACTAAGAACAGAGGGACTACTAGTTAATTAGCTAACTTAACTATAGTTTGAATTAGTTACGGCTCACAACTTAATTTTAGTTATATTTACGTAACCTCTCTCCTTTCTTCCCCCATCTCTCACCTCTCTCCTCTTTTATACATATACAACTACAAACTATCAAATACAAAATATAACTAAAGAATATCGATATATAATTATATGACACATATACAAATACAATTAGTCTCTCTTCGCTCTTTGTCATCTGTGGCTCGCATCTCTCCTTCCTCTCCTAGTCTCGCTTGCCTCTCTCCTTCCCCTCAATTTTGCCCGCTAGATATACAAATGCATATGTGTGTGTGTGTGTGTGTATATATATATATATATATATATATATATATGCAATTTATCTAACAGATATACGTATACATTTCATCTCTCCACTCTCTCTGGCCTCTCTCGCTCTCCTTTCTCTTTCCTCTCGCAATTCACTCGCTGCTCTCCTCTCTGTCTCAATCTCGCTCGCCAGATATACAAATACATATGTATACCAGTTGCATTTACACAATTTATCTGACAGATATACACATACAGTTTGCTTTCGCCATTTTGTGCCCTCTCTCTTTCCTCTCCAAATCTCGCTCGTCTCTCTCCTCTCTCTCTCAATCTCACTCGCCAGAATACAAATACACATGCGTACCAATTTCATATATACAATTATTTTGATCGATATACATATACAATTCTCCTCTCTTCACTCTCTCACTCGCCTCTCTCCTCCCTCTTCCAATCTTGCTCACCTCTCTTCTCCATCTAACCTGTAGCTACAAATCATAATTATCAAACTATAGTTATGAAGCATAATTAAGCTATTTCCAAGGAAATCACACTTCATAAACATTAAACACAACAATGTACAACCTTTTTCCCTAGCTTAACTTGTTTTGCTACTACAACTAGTGCCAACCTGCTGCAACATACATATACTCTTGTTCCATTATAATGGTAATAAATACATTGATGTTGAGTTGGCCTCGAATTTAGGCCGCGATAAATTTCTTTTAGGAGTAGCTATAACTTAAACTCCACAAATAGAATCTAGTTTGGGCAATTAAACAAACAATTTTGATTCCTAATAAAGATAGTTAGTATATGAACTCTTTGTAAAAGTATATAACATTTTATAAATTTTGTGAGTGAAAATTACGCAAAAAAAAAAAAGAGAAGGAAAACTTACATAAATATACTACAAATAAAAAATATTTACCATTTATAGCAATAATATTTTTTTTTTCACTTTATCACTTTTAATTCATATTACAAAATAATAATTTTTTATTCACATATAATACAAATTTTATTGATGGATAATACATTTTTATCACTTATTTATGTGTCAATTTCTTACCAAACAAGCTTAACATATTTTTGAAAATAGTTATAATACGTATATATTGCGTAATTAATTCACTTTTAATACATATTGCAGATTTAATATAGTATTACTATAAATGATAATAAATAAGAAGTATCACTAAAATTAGTAATTATTTATTAAAAGACATTCATCCAAGTAATTTTTCCAAAAAAAAAAGTTTTCCTAATACTAATAGAAAACGTATAGTATTTTTTTTAAAAAATACATTAATAAATAATATGAGGCGCGAAGTAATGTTTGATATATATACTTAAAATATAAAAAAATAGAACTCTTAAAAGATGACTTATTACTAATTGGAAAAATTACATAAATTAATACATTTTAAAAAATAATTACTGATTTTAGCGATACTTTTTGTTTATTACCATTTATAGCAATGCTTTGTTAAATTTGTAATATGTATTAAAAGTGAATTATGTATGCAATATATATGAATTATAATTGTTTTTTGAAATATATTATGTTTGTTTGGTAAAAAAATTGTCACATTGTATTATAAGTGTATTAAAATGTGATAAATATATTATTCATTATTAAAATTTGTATTATATGTGAATAATAAATTGTCCTTTGTAATATGTATTAAACTTGTATTATAAATGAATTAAAAGTGATCAAGTGAGGTAAAAATATTATTGCTATAAATGGTAAATATTTTTTTATTATAGTACATTTATGTAAGTTTCCCCTACTAATTTTCCTTTTTTTTATCTCTCCTAACACTACTAGAAAACGTATACTATACTATATAATATTTTTGATGAATAAGTCATAAATTAAAAATGTGAAGGGTTTATTAGACTTTAAATAAAGGGGGTGTCCAACGTTAAGGGGCTAAGTGTGAAGATGAATCGATCAATTCCTCGAGATATAGTCGTTGAAATATTGTCATGGCTTCCTGCTAAGTCTTTAATGCGTTTTAAGTGTGTTAATAAATTCTTTAATTTTATTATTTTCGAATCAGATTTTACGAATATCCATAAATATCGATCTCTTATCCGTCCCGATGGAACAAAATTCTTTTTGCACGGTAGTGATTTTTATTGCACCTCACAAAACTCTGCCTCCATTCTTCAAATAGAGAGTTTTTGTGAACTCCCCTTTCATATCCATATAGATACTCTTTTGAATTGTGTTAACGGTTTATTTTTACTTTGGCAACCATTATCTGTGCAACCTGCCACAATTTTAAACCCTAGTACAAGAGAAGTCAGATATCTTCCAAACCTAATCGAAGGTTTTTCTTGGTGTCACTATTCATTAGGTTTTGAGCCAGAAGAAAACAAGTACAAAGTTCTTTCGACAATAATATATGATCAAAATGGTTGCATAAAAAACATGGTTTTCACTTTAGGCATAGACGAGTCATGGAGAGAGACTAAACACATTCCCCCTCTTATTTTGTGTAAGCCCGGGATTTGCATCAACGGAGTTATCTATAGGTTTGTTTTCCATAGAGGACTTGCTATAGTTGCATTTGATGTTAAGACGGAAAATTCCAAACTTATTGCATTTAGGGGCGTCTCTCATGGGTGGTCTTACGAGTTAATAGAGGTGAAGGGTAAACTAGCTGTCGTAGAATATGAAATATGCTCGTATGAAAAAATCCACTTGTTTGTTTTTGAACAAACTCGAAAAGGAGAAGAATGGAAGAGTTATGCTATTCAATTCCCTTCTACATGGAAGTATATACAACAAGAAATCATACTCGATGTCAGATTATCATGCACGTCTTGTGATGGGAAGATCTTATTCATTACGAATTTAAAGTCTGGTACTTTATGTTTGTGTTATGATGTCACGAGACAGAGTTGGAGAAAATTGGAAATTAAGGGGCTTCGTAAGAACCACCGCATCATAGGCATTTGTAGTTATGTAGAAAGACTAGTTATGTAGAAATTAAATCTCTTTCTATTTTAGAATTTTTGCAATTCATATGTTTTTTTTCTTTTTCATCTGGATATCAAGCATATAAGATTTTTGTGTAAAATTAGCATCTCAATAAAAGTATATGCCAATATTTATTTATTTATTTACAGGGTATGATTTTACTTTTCTGTTTTATTAATATCGAATACCTCTGTACACCATACATATATGAGGTATCGCGAACCGGTCTTCATTTGTTTGTTTGTTCAAATTATTTGCTTTACGATATGACCTTATAATCATGGACCAAAGTTGCAGTAATCTGCTATTCTTTAACTGTTTTCATTGAAATACAACGAAAGATATTTTGATGAGTCAAGACTTGTTACGACTCAATTTCTCTAGTCATGATGACACCTACTGTAACCACCTGTAGGTAAGACAACACGCAATGAGATTTCATCGACAACTTTGCAAATAAATGCTGCTGTAGTTGTTAGCTTTAACATTACAGCAGCATGATCCCGCCTCTCTGCACCAGCATAATTGCACATATCGTCCAGCATGATTAGGTCGCGACTTAAGCTATGGTTCCATGGCTCTCTCTAATAGATCAATCACACAACCATAATGTTCCGACTTATTTCGTTGCAGCCCCTTTGCTCTCATATTGACATACATCGTTAACCATTGCATCAAGTACCTTCAAAGCATCTACGAAACAAGCCATCTTCCACATAAATGCGATCAATGTGGTCGTCATGAAGACATTCAACACCACATCAACATCCAAAAACTTTCAACAAGAAAGAATACTAACAAAAGTAGCCTACCAACATTTACTCGAAAATTTAACAGCAACCAATATACATATACAATTCACCTCTCTTCCACTCTCCGCCCTCAGAGTGACCTGACCATGACGTGGTTTGCAGGATGTACGGTGTATTGTTCCATGTAGGGACTATAGAAAATAACTTGACTCGTGACTAGTGAACGAACAAACAAACAAACGGAGACCAGTTCAATTGTATCTATGCCAAACCTGAACCTCAATAGTACTTCGTATTGATGTATAGATATTTGACAGAAAAACAGAACAAACTACAAAACTAAATAATTTTATTTAAATTTAACACAAATCCCATAAACCAAAACTCACAATCAAATAATATCTCTTAACCTATACTAAATGCAACTAAGGTCTCCACATAACTATAAATTCCATAGAGAATTGGTCTCGTCAGTAAGCCCCTTGATCTCTAATTTTTTCCATTTCCTTCTCGTTGCAAAGAGATCATAACACCAGCAGAAAACACCTGACTTAAAGTTGCGAATGAACACAATCTTCCCATCACGCGACGTGCAGGATGATATATATCCAGTCAATTTGTAACTCCATTTTGAAGGAACATGTCTCTTCCATTCTCTTCGTGGAGAGTGCTCTAAAATCCACAATGTACAGGATTTCTTTACATTTTGATAATCCACAACTGCTATTTTCCAGTGAGACTCATTCCACAACATGATAATTTCGAGATTTTCACATTTAACATCTCTGTTGTGTTCACTATCAGTGTCAAACTGATAGATAACTCCGCTAATGTAAACACTATGCTTTGACTCTCTCTCCACGATTTATCTGTGCCTAAAGTTAAAACCCATAGTTTTACGTACTCATCGGAAAAAAATTACTTTGTACTTGTTCTCTTGTGGCTCAAAACCTATTAAATAGTTTCGACGATTATTTGGGGGTGGAAGAGATCTAACTTCTTTTATACTGGGATTGAAAATTATAGCAGATCGCACAGATGATGATTCCCAAACACAAAATAAACCATTAGCGCAAGATATATTTATAGATTTTATAAATCTCTGAGCTGGTTGAAAAAGGGAGGCAGAGATATTTCCGTCTTCATCTTGCTCAACCTGAGTAAAAAGTTTTCCTTTCACGAAGAAACAACTTTGTTGCAGGATGGTTACATCTATGGATATTCGAAAAATGTGATTCAGATACTAGAGAGTTACAAAATTCGAAAAAAACACTATAAACGAGTTCGAAGTCCAAATGGTGAAAAAATTTAATAAAAATTTCAAAATGGTATATGAAATTTTTTTAAAACCAAAATGGTAAAAATCGCTCATATCCGCTGGAAAAAATAAAATTGCTGTTATAATAACAATTTGATTTTAAAAAATAAAAAAAATTAATTTAAACTTTTTTTTAAAAAAAAGCAACAAATAATAAAAAAATAATGATTAACTTAAGTCGCTGCTTTTAAGGCAGCGACATATTAAAAAAAAATTAAAAAAATCTCGGAAATCGCTCCCAAAATTTGGTTTTAGTTTTTTTTTTTTAAAAAAATAAATTTAATAAATTGCTGCTATTATAACATTTTTATTTTTTTCAGCGGCCAAAATCGCTACTCATGAGCGATTTTATTGTTTTGGTTAAAAAAAAATTCATATATTATTTTAAAATTTTTGTTAATATTTTTTATCTTTTAGACTCCGAATTCCATTTGAAACGCATTAAAGATTTAACAGGAAGCCACTAGAATGTTTCAAACAATATTTCAAACATTATTGACTTTTCTTTTTCCGAATTTCATCTTCATCCTTCGTCTGCATAGTATGATTGCTGAAGGCTGCGGCTAAAGTTTTTAATGCTTTCACAAACCCAATATTTTTATTTCTAGTAGTTAGACTAGAACTAGGATACATCAACTGCGATGGTCCCAGAATTTAATGTTTATGAATTTTAAATTTTAAAAAAATACATATTAGCCTAATATAACAATCATTAAAGTTATGATCAAATATATATATATATATGACAAAAATAATGTGTCATTTGGTAAATATTCAAATACTTCATTAATTAATATGAAGATTTGAGTTATTTATTTCAAAGTTGTAAAATATTATTTGGTAAAGGATAGATAATTGTTATATTTTAGTATAAATTTTGAATATTTTTTCCTATAATCTCAACATTATTTTAAGTAAAATTAAAGTTATAAAGTTTACCATTAATATTTTGTGAGATTTTAAAATTAAAGTTAGTAAATTTATCATTAATACTTTTGGGACCTAAAGGAAAGGTTTTACTTGCTTCACCCTTGAGTCATCCTTGTCTTGAAAGTTGAAGTTTCGAGAAGCAAACAATAATGTAATTAATATAATCAAAATTATTAATACGTGAAACGGTTTTTTAAAATTAAAAATTAAAAATAAGATCTTTGAATAAATTGTTATACGATGTAAAGACAAATTTTTAAAAAATAGAAAAGAGAGAGCCGAGAGAAACTGAGAAGAGTAAATAGTACTTACCGGGTAGAGATCTGCACTTTGACAACAAGCAGCAACAATGAAGTATAGTAAAAATAAAAATTCTAACTTTTAAAAAGAAATTAAATTTTGAGTGTAACATTTTACAATGATTCGAAAGAAATCAACATAGTGATATAATGTTTTGGAGCGTAACACTATAGATTGGTTATTTATAATTATCTTTGAGATTAATTGTTAGATGTTGTTTTGGAGTATGACACTACTTTTATATTATTTTCAATTTATCAATTTTTGTTTTATTGTTTGAAAAAGAATTTATAAAAATCTATTGGAGGAAATTGAATGAAAGGAGAGTAAAAGATAGTCACAGAACACATTTTTTAGGAAAAATTAGTAAAGTATTCATAATTTCTAACTTAATTAGTAAAAACATCTACACTTTAAAATATTTAGTCAAAATGTCTATATTTTAAAAATAATTTGGAAATACTATTATTTATCTTTCCTTATATTTCTCAAAACAGTCCAACATTAAATATATTCAGTATCCATTTAGACTTCTTCTAGAATTTAATACCATTAAATTTATTTTCATCTTTAAGATTTTCAAAAAAAAAATCTCTTTTACCATTTTCACTATTATTGTCTCATTATTGAAGAAGAACTAATTATTCAAGTTCATATCAATTTGTTTAGATCTATCGATTAAGTCAAGAAATCTCTCAATACATAAAGGTATTTTCGTAATCATCTTTTATTTTGTGAAATTTCATAAGATTTTGTTTTCGAAATAAAAATTATGTTGAATTTTGGATTGTATGTATTACAATTTTTTCGTCATTTTCTCGATTTTTATATGAGTTTGTTAACATACTCATCAAATATTTATGCATTTCGAAATTTTAGTATTTGAAACACTATTTTTATGATTTTATTTTCATATTTGAGATTTAGTAGATTGTAATTTGTAGTAAGCCACAGAAGCATTCATACATAATATATTGTTTGATTTTTTTTTTATATATTCATATTTAATAATTTCAAATTTTGCTTATGGGGTTATTAATTTACAAATAAAACACAGATTCAAATTTGAATTTGGTGAAAAGAATTGGAATAAAGGAACATAGCAGACGAAGAAGAAAGAGAGAGTCAAAGAAGAAGGTTGCGAATTGTATTCATATCAGAATAATATTCATATTAATTATTGTTTGTCAATTATTTTTCTTTTACTCATCATTTGTATATTTATTAAGAATATTGTATTTCTTTTTTATTTGTAGTCATTCAAATACGTATCTTATATGAATTTGTATTTCTTAAGCATAGATGTATCATATTTGTTTAACAGTCTATTTATATATTTTTTAGAATATTATATTCTAAATATATCATTTTCATTATGTATGCTATCTCATATGAATTTGTATTTCTTAAACATATATGTATCCTGTTTTTCAACAGTTAATTTGTATTATTTTTAGAATATTGTATACTGATTATATTATTTTACTATTTATGCTATCTGTTTTTCAGAATCTTGTATTCTTATTTCTTTCATAATCAATTTGTATTTATTTTTTTAGAATATTATATCCTTCCTCAACAAATTTATCATTTCCACCAAGTATGCTATTTTCCACCAAAAATCTTGTACCCTTTCATAAATTATATTCATACATATTGAGATATGTGTATATATATATATATATATGGTAATCAAGTAATACAATTTTGATCACCAAAATACAATTTGTAGTTTGAAAGAAAAAAAAATCAATTTTAATTTGAATGGTAAAGTGAACACTAAAATGTAAAAAATATTGGTATACAATTAAAATGAAAACATAACAAAGGAAAGTTGATCTAAGAGAATGAAAAAGGAGTTTCTTTTGAAATTGTTAATGATGAGAATTTTAAGTGATATGTTCCTTCTCTAAAAACTATTATCTCACTTTTTCATCATACTACTTTTTTGTATTTTATATATTATTATACAATATTTTAAATAAAAATTAGAATTAATAGAAATACGAATAAAATACATATTGAAATGAATACGAAATATAAAATTTTCGAAGAAACAAATAAATACACATGAAAAAAATTTATGAATACAAATATGTTTCTTAAATAACTATAAATTCATTTGGCATACCTATTGGAACGACTAAAAACTAACTAAAAAAATTAAGATTATGGAGAATAAAAAAGAACGAAGTTTGAGTTTTATTTGAAAATGTAACTGATGAGAAAATTTAGTGATCTTTACCTTTTTTTGAAGTGTTCTCTCCCTTGATTTTCTCCCTTTTGTTATTAAATAATTCTATTATTTAAATAAAAACAAATAATAAAAACATAAATAAGATACATAACAAATTAAAATTTTGACATTTTTACTAAATATTGAAAGTGTTGCTAATGAGTCCTCCTAAATGTTAAAATATTGACATTTTGAAAAATTTCTCATTTTTTTTATCTAAAAAAATAAAAAATCTGAAAAATTAAATTAAATAAAAAAATGAATAGTTGCTAGTGAGCTCGAACCCCAATCCAAATAATTAGAGTTGCACGCGATTACCATTGCACCATCCACCTTAGTGTGATGTGGGTTCGCATGCAAAATTCGAATATATTGTATATGATTTTTCAGTACGTATATAGGGTCTACGTAAAAGCTAATGGGTTCGTCTGAACCCCCATTTAACATTGTAGTTCCGCCCCTGTTGGTGATTTACTATTTTTGTTTATCTAGACATAATGAATTAGTCCCACCAAAACTTAAAGTGATTTTTTTATTGAATTTCGTTTTTATCTTTAAATCAAGGTCTATACAACCAGTTAACACTCTTATCTTAGTTCTGATCATGAAGAAAATCTTGTTGAGAACGTCATCTCCAGAATGGAACTTGTAGTGTCCAAATCCAGATTACTAAGGGATCCAATGCGGACACCGAACATCGAATGAAAAACAAAACAAAACTTTTGTCCTGATAAAAGTAAACTTTTTTGAATCTTTAACTTAAACTTTTTTGTCAATGCCCATACATTACCTTATACTCTTATATATTTATTTTTTTTAAATTTAAAAATTTAAATTTATTAAATATTTTACATAATATCATTAGTATTTCAAAAAATATTTGAATTGAGCATGATATATTTGTCGAAAATTGATTTTGTCAACAAACACCCGTGAATTTTCTTTCATATGTATTTTTGGGAGGAGAAAAAATGTGAAAGAAAAATATAAAGTGATTTTTTACAATTATAAAACCCTTTTCAAATAAATTAGTTAAACACAATTTATTTATTTATTTATTCAAAATATTTTTTCTGGAAAGTTATTTTTTTAAAAAATGCTTCCAGAAATTAGCAATTTTTAGTACAAATGTTAAACAAGCTCTGATACTCTTATATACTTTTTTTTTCCTCTAAGAACTCAAATTGATAAAATAATTATCTCTTAGTTGAATATTGTTATACTAAATAGTCTTTATGTACATTGAATGATTATAGATTCTTTTTATCAAAGTCTATACACCAATTATCACTCTCATGTACTTTTCTTCTCTCTCCATGATAAAAAAAAAGAGATATATGATGCTTAAAACATCTCATGTTAGTAGTGTCTGAAGTGACTTAGGATCATATAAAGATACTCTCTAAATGATCTGACTTTTACTTTTTTTCAAACGAAATATATATTTAGCTGAAATATATTTAGCACGACTTGACATGAGCAACAAATTTTAGGTATTTTCGTAATTTAGCTGAAAGTTAAGGGTGATTGGGTAAGTTCATTTATTTCTTGTACCCAAATTATCCTCAAAAGTAAAATCATTACTCTTTAAAAGTAGAGTCACTTTTAAAAAATTTAACCTATAATTATTACTTTTCAGTTCCCATTGCCCAAGAGATGGCTGACAAAACTTATATAAGGCTACATTTATATTGTGTCTTGTGAAAAGTGTTAGTTCCAATTTCAGAAAATGACTCAAATCAATTTATCTCTCTTCTTTTAATGATTTTTTTCTCTTTCTTACTTTTTTTACTTCGTTTTTTTTTCTTTTCCAATTAATGTTTCAAATTTCTCTACTTTCGTACTTATATAATTTTATTCATGGAATATATGAAATCCAAAAAAAAATATCATTCTATTTCTAACATTTTAATATTAATTTTACATGTCGAAATTATTTAGATAAAATTATTTGTTAATTTACAAAATATAATTAATTACAATTTTTTATTTTACTATAACAATTTCTTTTTGTAAGTGTAAATAAAATTTATAAATTTTAAAAAATTAAATGTAAATTAGTATAAAACTATTATTTTATTTATGATTTCTTGTGAAATTTGTAAAAAGAAATAGACAATTAATATGAGAAAAAAATAGATTATAAGACAACTCTCCTCATTGGGTTAGCTATTGGACATCATGAACTCACATGGTGTATGTCGATTATAAAGAACTCCCCAATTATGCAAATTTTATGATATGGTTTTAGGTCTATATGGTTCATTTTGAGTATGTTAATTTATATATATGATTATGCCAGACTATGGAAAAGACTCATTTGAATAGAGATTTTTATGATAGTTAGTCATAGACTCTAACTATTTTCTCTTTAACATTTTTATTATACATATGAGCGTGAAAATCTCATTTCACTGTCTTGTTCATGATTATTTAAATGATTATGCTAGTTTCCTCTCTTACTTAATCAATACATTTCACGACGCTGTGTTGCATTCTTTAATGATGTGGAATTCGGCATTTGCACTCAGATTCGTGGCTAATAAGATTACAATACTCCAAGTTAGCTTTTGGTGAGCCATCCTCAATTGGGAACTCTTTTATTTTAGGTTGTCATTTATTTTCCTCGTGTGCGTGCGTGCGTGGGTGCGTGCGTGCGTGCGCGCGTGGGTGCGTGCGTGTGCGTGTGTGTGTGTGTGTGTGTGTGCGCGCGTGTGTGTGTGTGTGTGTGTGTGTGAAATTCCTAGAGTGGAAATATACAACTAATTTCAAGTCATGCTTATCATATTATTTTATCTAAAATAGTTACATCTTTTAGAATCTATTGCTTATAAAATAATAAAAGGTTGACTTTTATTTTGGTGAAAATTATTTTCGGTATATTAAGAAATCATGTCAACACTACATAAACAATTCAATATGAGTATCATATTTGATACTCTACTTAATTTTTTTAATTTAACATGAATCTAATATGAAAAGCAAACATTCAATATTAAAAAGAAATAGCAACACAATAATTATTATTACAGATAGAAAAAATAAAGCAACAGTTGCAATATACCAAAACTGTTAATAAACACTTATAAATTTATAACATATAAAAAAAATTAAAAATACTAATAAAATACAAAAACTCTATAGAAAATCTCTTTAAAATTGTTACTTGTAGCAACTAAGTAAGATAAGAAAAACTATATAACTTGCATATTAATTACTTTAGGGGGTTATCCACATGAAAGGTTTTGAAGTCATGAATATTATTAATTAACAATTAAAAATAAAAGTTACACATATAAAAAAAATGTCAATTATGCATAATAATACTACTAAGTAATTATTTGAAGAGGAAATTTTGAAAATATATTTTACAATATCACACTGGTGAAGAAAAATAAAAAAACATGCTAAATAATTTAGAGAAAAGGTAAATGTGATCGGAGGTGATAGAAATGTACCACATTATTTCTAACATTCTAACTTTATATGTAAATAGATATATTGGTTGTAAGTAAATAATAAAGAGAAAGTAACTTAAAATATTTTTTTAAAATTGTTATTCTGAAATTATAATCAGAAGAAGGTCAAAAAAAAAAGGAAAAGAAAGTGAAAAATTAATCTATTAGGATTGGAAATTAGAAAGATGTGAGTTATGAATGATTATTATTTACTCCTAATAAAGTAATATGTGAAAATTTTTTGTTGTAAATGTTCATATATTAATAAAAATTATTTTAAATTAATTAAGTAAACTACTTTTACAAAAAATTAATTAATTTAAATAAGAAAAAAGGTCAAAAAAAAGAAGATAAATGTCACATCACTTTTTTTATGTATCTCATTTTCAATAATTAAGAAAAGTTAAATAAATTACACTTTTTAGTTTTAATAAAATTAATGTGACTAAGGGGAAATTTTTTCTTCATTCTTTTCATTAAATAATTTATTTATTCATTAAATTTTTTAAAAGTACTAAAAAATGATTATTATTTTTTAGTTTATGGCTATTTTTTAATATGATAAGCTACATCATATATTTTTTAGGGAAATCAATATGCAATAGCTATAAGAAATGTCTCATGTGCAATATTATATTTTTCACATGAAAGGTTTTGAAGTCATGAATATTATTAATTTACAATTAAAAATAAAAGTTACATATATAAAAAAAATGTCAATTATGCAGAATAATACTATTAATTAATTATTTGAAGAGGAAATTTTGAAAATATATTTTACAATATCACACTGGTGAAGAAAAATAAAATACATGCTAAATAATTTAGAGAAATGATAAATGTGATCGGAGGTGATAGAAATGTACCACATCATCTTATTTATTTCTAACATTCTAATTTTATATGTAAATAGTTATATTGGTTTTAAGTAAATAATAAAGAGAAAATAACTTAAATTTTTTTTTTAAAATTATTATTCTGAAATTATTATTAGAAGAAGGTCAAAAATAAAAAAGGAAAAGAAAGTGAAAAATTAATCTATTAGGATTGAAAATTAGAAAGATATGAGTTATAGATGATTATTATTGACTCCTAATAAAGTAATATGTGAAAAGTTTTTGTTGTAAATGTTTTTGTATTAACAATTTTTTTTTAATTAATTGAGTAAACTATTTTTACATAAATCAATTAATTTAAATAAGAAAAAAGGTCAAAAAAAAAAGAAGGTAAATGACACATCACTTTTTTTTATGTATCTCATTTTCAATAATTAAGAGAAGTAAAATAAATTAGACTTTTTAGTTTTAATATAATTAATGTGACTAAGGGGAAATTTTTTCTTCATTCTTTTTATTAAATAATTTATTTATTCATTAAATTTTTTAAAAATACTAAAAAATGATTAATTTATTTTTTGTTTAGTCTATACTATTTTTTAATATGATAAACTATATCATATATTTTTTAGAGGCATCAATATGCAATAGCTATAAGAAATGTATCATGTGCAATATTATATTTTTCAACTGTGACAAAAATTGAAATACTAATTAGAACTTGACGAAAAAATTACATAAAAATAAAACTATATAACTTTTCATCTTCATTCATTCACAAATAAGAAGAAGAAGAGGAAGAGGAAGAGGAAGAGGAAGAGGAAGAAGAAGTTAATTGAGCTTTCTAATGTGTTGATTAGTGGAGTTTCATAATTTAATTTTTGTTGAATAACATGAAATTATATATCTAATAAAAAAAATATAATCAAAACAATACATGAATGAATTAATCTTCAAAATATTTGGAAATAATTCAAACCTTTTTTACTAATATGACCATCTTCTTGATGAAATCTTGAAATAATTATGATTCCTTAATCATTTTCATAAACTTGTACCAAACTAATGCAAACATCAATTTGATGAATCTTGAAGAATATATTTATGATCTTTATCAATATGAAGATCATATGGTGAACTTATTAAGTACATGATTGATGAAAAAGATGAAGAAAAAAAATGTAAAAGAGGAAAAAACTATACTAATAAAAATAAAGAATGAAAAAATGAGAATGATCATTGAACATAGATAGTTGTATTTATAGTTTGTATAAACCATAAGAATAATTAAAAATAAGTTGAAGAGACATATTATTTAAGTAGGGAATGCAAATAGATGAAGGTTTTATTGTAACTTATTAGGTATAATTAGAATAATAAATATGAATGAATTTTTTAATTAATAAACAAACTATTTAATGAAAAGAAATGAAAAAAAAATTAAAAAAAAGGAGGAAAAAAAGAAATTGAAATGGAGGTCATAGAGGTGCCACATCGGCTCCTCTATGATCCTCCTTAATATATATACTAGGAAATTTGGCCGCGCTTCGCACGGTCTTTAAAATAAATATTAAATGATTCCTTTTTTTCAATCAATTATATAGCTCTCTTTATTTTCAAACGTAATATTATCACTTTATTTTTTTTAACTTATATACTAATTATGAAGATCGTTTTGAGATGACGATGTAACGACCTGTTTAGTCGTTTTAAGCAGCAGATTTTATTTCTGGAAAAACTGTGTGAGACGACGGAACCCACGACGGACCGTCATGGGCACGACGGACCGTCGAGGAGGTCTCGTTCCAAAACACTTAGAATTCTGAAATTTGGGTACTGAAATCGACTCTCTGAACTTCGTAACGGA
>NC_028637.1:4704661-4717120 GCF_001406875.1 Solanum pennellii | reverse complement strand
TTTCAGGGTGAGCTAATGCTTCTAGCTTGGACTGGATCTTCTTCCTCATGTCTTGATGCCTTGAAGTTCCGGCATGGACTAGCTTTTGTTTATTTTAGTTTCTTAGAATACTCTTAGTTTAGTAATTTGATCATAGATGTTCTTGTGGTGATGACTTCCAGATTTTGGGGAATAATAGATGTTGAATTTTAGAAGTTATTGAATTGTCTTTTATTAATGAGTTTAAGTCTTCCGCATTACTTTCTGTTGATATTAAATTGAAATGTTAAGGTTTAGATTGGTTGGTTCGCTCACATAGGAGGGTAAGTGTGAGTGCCAGTCGCGGCTC
Organism: Solanum pennellii; assembly: GCF_001406875.1. Lineage (NCBI taxonomy): Eukaryota > Viridiplantae > Streptophyta > Magnoliopsida > Solanales > Solanaceae > Solanum > Solanum pennellii. The sequence continues at coordinate 4,716,792 of NC_028637.1, read as the reverse complement.
GGTTTTGGGTCGTGACAGACGATCGAAGTGAAACTTCACAAATTTAACATCTATAATCTATTAATGAGGGATAGTACATTATTAATCAATATGTCAAATGTCAATATATATTTTCTTAGTAATTTTTTTGTTTGGACAGGTAGTCAATATGTCACTTTCTACATTTTATTGAAATATCAATGAGTTTGAATCTTTATATTAAAACATATACTCCGATGTACTTTTTTTTCTTGAGTATATAAGAATTATATTATAAAGTAACTGAAAAATACTAATAAAGTACATCTACACGTCTTATTATTCTTTTTCATATTGATATGATAAAACTCCTTTGAATATTTCATTTTTCAATCGTTTTTGTTTCTTTTTCAAATATACAATTTAAATTTGTATGATTTTTGCATGAATCACATCTATTGGTATTTTAGATTCTTTAGTTGCATTTATATCAAAGATAATTGTTATCATTTGTCAAATTTGTTTTTTAAGAATGTTAAATGTTACGCTATTATTAAGTTTCAATATATTCAACCTCGAATGAGAATATGTTTTTTTAAAAAACTTATTAACTCGTTTACTATATTTTAAACTATATCTTTTATATGAAATATAAAGATAAATAGATTCATATAAACTACGTAAAAATATTTGATAGATAATAAACATCTTCACATATTATGTGTATAGAATAATAAAATTCAAAAGTTAATTAAATTGAATACACTAATAATATGTTTCATTTCAAATATACTTCTTGCATTCTCAAATCAATGATTACACCTCTTTCTATATAAAATTAATACATGAACACTCTAAGATTAGTACAGGCACTGAACAATCATTGTTATTTAACCCTATGATTAGTACAGGCATCAAATCTCATCTTTGAACTTTAAAAATTAATTAAATTAACTTTTTAAAAGCAAAACATAAAATATACCATCCTCTTTCTGCCTCATTATTATGTTTAAATCTTAAGGAACAATTTTGTAGATGTGCAAACTCGCTGCTCAACACCTATAAATGATTGAATTAGAATATGACAACCACAACTGTCCCATTCTCTTGCAGCCTTCATTATTGTTCAAATTTAGGAAGATGAAAATCACAGGTCAAGCAACAGAGCTATTTTACAGGTGCAAGGGAGTTGATATGCAACACAATACATGCTGATAAACATGAATATACACTCACGGTATACAGATGTAGTAGTGACCAATATGGGCCAAAAATTAACATACATGTTCAGATGATGCACCAGTCTGTATGAATTTAGTATACACACCGATATAATAGAAAAAAAGCAAACACATATTCCGTATACAGAAGTATATACTTGGTGTATACACAGGATTTCAAGGGTTAAAATAGGGCCAGAGCCCAAATCCGCAGCCTGGAAAAGCCCTAAGTCCATTATCTCTTTATTTATTTTATTGCACCCTTTGATGATTCATTTGATTTGTTTAACACTTGCCTTTTTTTTTAATTTTTTTTTAAAAAACCCTTTATTTAAGGGAAAATTACGCGAATAAGCAAACTCATACTTTTTAATTACTCATCATAGCTATAGTTTGCTATAATTACCACTCACGACTAACATTATACATTAATTACGTGACGTGACTTCAAGTTTGTATAATTAGTCATGTTTGTATATGTATGTGGGCTGGGCTGACTTTAAGTTTGTATAATTTGTCATGTTTGTATATGTATAATTCGCCAGGATATACAAATAAATGTGTATAATATACAATTTTGTAGCCTGTATACATATACAATTCATCTCTCCTCCCTCTCTCAATCTCGCTCGCCTCTCTCCTCCCTCTCTCAATCTCGCTCGTCTCTCTCCTCCCTCTCCTAATCTCGCTTGCCATATATACAAATGTATATGTATAATATACAGTTATATAAAATTATATACTATACAATTCACCTCTCTTCCATTCTCTGCCCTCTCTCTCTCGCCTATCTCCTCCCTCTCTCGATCTCGCTCGCCTCTCACCTCTCTATCCCAGTCTCGTTCGCGTCTCTCCTTCCTCTCCCAATCCCTCTTGCCATATATACAAATTCATATGCATAATATACAATTATCTAACCAATATACACATACAATTCACCTTTCTCTCACTCTTTTTCTCCTCTCTCTAGCCTCTCTCCTCTCTCTCTCAGTCTCGCTCACCTCTCTCCTCAAAATAACATGTAGCTACAAATTGTAATTATCAAACTATAGCTATGGAGAAATTAATTATTTTTAAGTGGCTATATGTGAATGTTTCCCTTTTATTTAATTCATTATAGCTTAATTGAATTCCCCAAAAGATGAACTATATAGTCAAAACTTTTTATTTATTCTTCAATTTTATTAAAATAGTTTCCATAATCTAATTAACCTAATTGATTTAAATTATTATTTTAAAATGATTCAAATTATTTCTTATTAATTAAGTTTTTACAAGATCTTAAACACACACATTTTAATTCAAACATTTCAATTGATGTCCTCTCTTCTTAAAAATTAAATTGTTTTATTTATTTAATTATTTTCTCAATGTCAATTGAATATTGTAAATTATTATTTTTGTTATGTTAAATCATTTTCCTAAAAAATAGTCAAAATATATTAATCAAGTCGTAAATAAGAACTCCATACCGATTTCTCTAAATTTATAAAGATTTGATATTTTAGAGTCTTTTTAAATTTAAGTTTTTTAAATTTCTTTAAAAATATTAAGTGACGATTCTTTTCTAAGTATTTTTCTCAAATTGTTTTATACTTATAACATTTTAAAAGTCATTTTTTCAAAGATAGTAAAATTACGACATTATAGGGCTAATAAGCGAATTACATATCTAAATTGGGACTATTTAAAAATGCTTTGAGTTAATCGAGATTAAATAATCAGTTTATAGTGATGTGAACTCATCTATAGTTAATCTCTATTCAACTTCTGAGTATATCACAATGTAAAGTCATTGTATAGGGCATGTATAAGTATGCTACATAGTATAATTAGTGTATATATACTTACTGATGACTTTTGGATAACTATATATTATAATTAATGTATATTTTCTATGACTTTTGACAAGATAGATTGTATAATCAGTGTATATACTTCATATGACTTTTGAATTTTAATGTAAATAAAAGATGACTATATTTACTATAAGCTAACATCATTATCGTATATATTTGAAAGCCCTTCATAAAAGTATTGTATAATAATGTATATGAATATATGTATATATTTATGATACATATACATACGTCACATATGCATGCTCATACACTATGTATACAATATTGATATATTGCTTTATATTTTAGACCTAATCTATCGGTGACCCCCTAAAATTGGCAATAAGTTTCACTTAGACACTCAACTAAACTTTGTTCCTTTTAAGCACTTTAGGTAAAACTCAATTGTGTCACTTTAACACTTTTTATATAACCAACAACAACATAATGTTTGTGTGAGTTATACTCGCGGATGAGGTGTAAAATGTCAAATTAAATGAGGACATTTGTCATTTTGTTTAAAATAATTCTTAAATAATAAAACTTTCAAATAAAAAAACGAAGATGACCAATGAGTTGATGACACATGAAATTTTGTTTTATAAAAAATCTGCTTAGGAGATGCATCATCTTCTCCAACAAGCACACACCCCTTAATCTTCTCCCCAATATACCCAAAATTCTATTGTTTAATCTTTCTATGATATAATTCTACTAAATTTGTGTAATTCAAATTCTTACAACTAAATGTAATTGGATATGTCTAGGTGTTCATTTCACATCACATTGTTAAGTTCTTTTTAATGGGAATTATCTCATTTTTTAGTGTGTTCTTATTCATCTCCAACTTTTAAAAAATAAAATAAATTCATGTTATTCTCTCCAAATTTTGGTTCTTTTTTCTCAAATTAAATCGAGGAGGAAGAAGGACGATAAATAAGAAAAGAAATTTAAGTTTGGGTAAAGCTTCAACATTAGAAATTAGATTTTTCATTTGTGACATCATCAAATTTATTTTACCATAAAAGAAGTTCAAGTTTGAGAAAATGGTGGTTGAAAACATGGGAAAGAAGAAGAAAAAAATAAAATAAAAATTGGTGGAGTAAATCTCTGACGCGCGCAGTTAATGAGTGTGTTACACTCATCATGACATATCAAAAAAAGGTGTTAAAATGACACATCAAACTCTACCTAAAGTGTTTAAAATGAACATCGATCAGTTAAAATGTCTAAGTGAAATTTGATGCCGACTTTAGGAGGTCACCGATAGATTAGACCTATATTTTATATAATATTGATACATTACATGTACAATTATTTTATATGCTGTTCGACCGAAGATTTTTTTTTTTTTACTTTGATTTCTAATTTTGCCTTTAATTAACAAAGTTATTGGACCTTGTTTCTTTTGGTATAAATGTAAATTTCTTCTTTACCTGTTGATTTGGCAAAAACAATACTTTTAGATACCAACACTCTAGCATAAAAGAGTAGAGAATTGAAAGAAATTCAGGAGCTTTTCATAGTTAAATTGGTTTGACATATTGAGATATGTAATTATATTAGGTGTACTGTATTAGTTGATTATCATTAAAATTATGAAAATTGGAGAAATTGAGACTTAGTCCTAGGTTGGAATTTAAGAAATATAGGGTTTGACATATTAATTGAGATCACGATTGAAACTACATTGTACAATTGAGCATGTTTACTTAAATATGATATATACTTGACAGATTGTGAATATTCTGAGGCATTCAGGAAAGGCAAAAATTAAACAATTTCAACCGTGTAATTTTACTAAATATTAGTTTGAAGTAAGTTTTAAATTAGCAATAAAAAATTACACTAATAAAACATAGAAATATAACATAAAAAGGCAAAATAATTACGCTTTTATTAAGACAACATTGCTAACTAATGGAAAAAATAAACACCAACAAAAAGGGAACAATACAATTAATCATCGATCCAAATGCATGATGTTGGTCGAAACAAGTTGAAAATATTTAGACTCGAATAAGTTTTGATGCCCAAATAATCAAAAGAGTAATATTTGTGATTGACCAAACAATAGAAAACACCTTTTTTATTGTGAAACATTGAAAAATATATCTTGTTTCCTAGTCCCGATGCAATACATGGTTTCAAGCACGATCCTACCGAGCTAACAAACAGTGTTTTATTATTATCTAAACTTGTTACTTTTTCCCTCTCCAACATTTCTCCGTTCATTTTGTATTTCCAAACCTCTACTTTCCCTTCATGGTGAGATAAAAATACAGCTAACATTCCTTCGTTGTCTACATCTTCTGTCGTGTAAACATAGTTGATTGACTTTCTCTTTCTACGCGGAAAGGGTTTCCCATAAAATTTCCAACTAGGAATTGAGTTTTCGTTGATGGTCAGTATTCCCAAAGTTCCTTTATCTCCCAATACATAGACAATATTATTTTTGAAAAATATTGGACTACTGCATGCCGATAAACAAAAACATTTATATCTATCTGCTGGATCGTCTAAGTTATGATACGTCCAATTAGTCTCTCCAGCTTTGATGATGTATGCGTCTGGGGGATTACCAACGTAATCAATACCAACATCAAAACAAGCAGACGATGAGTCTGGAGGACACGAAAATGTCCAAGAAGGGCAAATATTATCATACGGTAGATCAGGAAGCTCAATTATGTCATTGCTAACAGAATTGAAAAAGAACATGCCACGGCTACCATTACTTATGAGTAACCAATTACCTTTTGAACTACGAACTCGGGAATCCATTAATTTTGGGTTTGGGATAGAAGTAGTCGTCATGACATTGTATACAGGATGAAAGAATTCAATAATTCCGGAATCTCCACGCAATGTGATCAAACAAGGCGATTTTTCTGGTTGGGCAGGACGATGTGGAGGTGTCACGGGTGTGTCGCGCCATCGTTTACAAACGGCACGAAAAATAAAATATTTAAACCGAGTATATCTAATGGAATACAATCTGACCACAATGCATCCTCCATTAGAAGAATTGTTGTTGACAAAATTATGGAACTACGTGTTATGAGATCTTACCCTATTTATAAACTAGAATAAGAATTGGGACAATAAATTAATTACTTGCCAACTCCTTTTCCTTAACAAACTAGAATAAGAATTGGGACAATAATATTATTATTTTAATATATGTCAAAAGTGATTTTATTTTTCTTTTGGAAAAATCAGCGGAAAGAGTAATTTAAGTAAAGGGAAAACAAATTTCCTTATCCTAGACCTATTCTAACCCCTTTTCCTTGGTGTATTTGAACTCATTTAATCATATTAAAATTACATTTCATAGCTGCATTTGCAAAACAATAATCCAGCATTTCATCTTCCTCTTCCTCAGAGATATCCTCATCATCTAGGTTACAAAATTTATTTGGGGACAAAGTACTACAACCACCAACTTGTACTTGTTTGTTAGTGTTAATAGGTCAATTAGGAAACACGCAAAAAATTGCATTATTTTTTTATTCATTTATTATCTTGAATATTTTAGTATCTTTAAAAAATTATCTTAATATTATAAATGTCCCACGTTATAAATGTCAGGTCTTTGCACCAAATTTTAATGAATCTATGCCCGCATTGAAGAACTTGCCATATAACTTTTGAATATACAAAATAACATCGTTAGGTTACGTTTTAACTTTTGTATGTTTAAAAAAGGATTTCAAAATACAAAAGCAATAAATAATGAATAAATAATGTTAACATAATGCAAATCAACAAAAACTAGTAATAACAAAAAGCTAATTAAATATTTACTGATTTAATGTTAACCAGTGTATGTCGCGACCCTTTCTCTTGCTAACATGTGGGCAAGGGAGGGATAATGACATGCTTTGTGTTATCAAGTCGTAGACGTAGAGATAACGATCATCGGTGATGTTGAATGCCTTGAATTGGACCCGACGGTATACAATGTTGTTGTATTGGGCCCTTAATTATCTGTCAATTCTGTATGTTGGGCCCAAGCCTGTTAGGGCATAGCTTAGCACTATATATAGACGCTATGGCAAACCCTATTCTAAAAATTCTGTTCTTGCCTCTCCTTAATAAAACTGCTCTCCCTCTTCCCGTGGACGTAGCCAATTTATTGGTGAACCACGTAAATCTGTTGTCTTGTTTTTAGCGTTTATATTTTCTCGTATTATCTCGAATTCCGCATAACAGGTGAAGTAGATCGACTCTTTGTTAAGATTTGTGCCTTTTGTAGAACAAGTTGTGGCTGCGTTCAAACTTATAAAAATTGCTATTTCTCCTATGCTTTCCGCTTTTATCCATCTTTTTCTTACGAAATCAAACTGTAATACTCGAAAGTGGTATGGCATTCTATAATTTCTCCCGTTAGAAATCAAGTGAACATATAACAACATATCGTTACAAGAGGATTGTATGATGAAATCGGTATAACAAGGATGGTCTGAGAATCTTCTCGACTTTTCTGGAGATTCGTTAGCCATTGGTGTAGCTGTTATTCGCCCTGAATCATTATCTACATCCAAACAAATTAGTATATTTTGCATCCCGATTAATGCATAAATCTTTTTCTTGAAAACTGTCCAGTTTCCAAGACGTGGATATCCGATGATTGATTGGACATCTTGTTTATGAAATTCTTCATTATAACCTGGCTTGCAAAAGTAAAAAGTAAGCCCATTCACATCCTCATCCTCTTCCTCATCCTCGTCCTCATTAGAGTCCTCATTCTCGTCCTCATCCTTATTGTTAGTGTTGTCGTTCTCGTCCTCATCCTTATTATTAGTATCAGTAGAGTTTTCGTTGTCATCATCATCATCATCATCAGTGTCGTCATCATCGAGAGTCTCTTTAATTTGGAAGATAACTAGACATTCGGGATCATGAGGTGGTGCAGACAAAAGGCAATTCAATATGTCACACTCAGCAGGAAGTGGCGGAAGCTGAATTTTTTCGTTTGAAATAAAATTCCAAAGGTAACAACAATCATTAGAGTCGATGCTTCCTAACACGAGCCACTCATCCGCATAAGCGTATAATGTTTTTTCTTTAAGTTCAGGTATTTTTTTCATATAATATCGATTTTCCGATACACTGAAAAAAGTTTGCTTCTCCATAACATCACCATGACAAATAAGAAGCCAAGGGTGTTTGGCAAAATAAGGAGGTTGAGCATTGTTGTTTTCTTCTAACTCCATGGCTGAAAAAAGATATCAAAAAGGGCAAAAAAAAGAGGCTATGATCTGTGGTTAAAAGAATGAACTATAAATAATGACTAATGACTCCAAATACTATTTCCTTTAGTAAACATAATTGGGATTTCCATAAATATAAAAATTGCTCAGTTCTTTCCAAAGGAAATTAATTTTCCTATAGTAAATATAATTGGGATTTCTATAAATAAAAAAGCCTTGCCAATTATATAATTAAATATGATCATGTGGCCAAATATTTAACAAAAGAAAAAAAAAAACATTACCGATTATAGTTCTTTTCAAACTAATCTTCCAACTTAGCACTGTTCCAATTTTATTTTATTTTTTCGAATTAAAATCAATACGTTATAGAAAAGGAGTTTGGTAAGTAATTGGCAACTTGTGTTTGAAAACGATATATATTTTTTGAGTGCAAAATAAAATATGCACAAAGACACAGTTTGACACTAAGGCAAACATACTTTTTATTTTATCTTGCAAAGCTCTTTTCACCCTGCTAGGAGTGTGGTGAGATTTAGGATTTAAAATTTATTTATGGATTTAGAATTTAACATCGAATTCATAATTTGTTTCGTTACTAAGGGATTGTTTAACAGTTTAATAAAAAATAAATTATTCATGTACTAATCTTCGTATAGTTTCTTCAACATTTAATAGGTAATTAATTAGATAACAATAAGGTATTCATATAAAGAATAATAGATGTTCGAATGACAATTTAGGAATCCACATAATTAATACATGCATAAGGTTTAAGGGATCTGTGTATTAATTTATGTAGAATAAAAGTTGTAGAATAATTAATACATGTATACCTAATACATGATTATATAGACTCTCTACATAAAATAATACACATTTCATTCAAAACTAATCCACACATTATTTACGTCTGCATAACTCTAAGTTTCTAACCAAATCAAACGAGCTCTAAGTTCACAACTAAATATTTATATACATTTAATGGATTTCCTAATACAAATGAATTCTTTTTAAAAGAATCAAATATAAATTTACCAAAACGACGAATATTCGAGACAAGAAAGAGTAATATTTCTGAATTGAATGAGTTGTTGTCATCCTACCCCCTCTTTTTAAAAAATAAATAAATATATTCACGTAATTATATCAATCTAATAAATATATAACACGAGTTAATTTAAGGTATACTTAAACAAGTCTATAGATAATGAATTTGAATCGTGTCTATATCACATCCTTTGAGATGCAGTCATTTTTTAAATCAAATATAATCGTAAGATATTTTGTGCATCAGTGCGCTATTAAATTTATGTAATTTGATATAAAACATCGATTTACCTAATAAATGCATAATAAAAATTTCCAACAATGGATAAGAAGAGTTCAAAATACTGAATATATTATAGATTTATAGTAAATATTCCTCCAATAAGATGAACATCATTTAGGCAAAAGCTAAATGCCTTTGAGTTTACAGTAAGCATACAAACAAGATCCAAGAAAGCTAAGACACTGGCCAGCAATATTCAACTGTCAATGACAAAATGGTAGATATATAATATCAGTATATTTTTTTTTGTAAAAAATAAATAAATTATAATTTATATATAAATATATTAAAATATATGTTTTATACTAACCAGATCAAATGGAAGTCCTCTGAAAACTAGCCAGCCAAATCCAACAGTAAACAAGTCCTACATAAAATTCATTATTTGTTACAAAAGAGTCTGGTGCACGAAACATCCCATGTTAACAGGGTCGGGGGAACGACACACACATACATGTTAGGGAACTTTGTATTTATGTTAAGAAATTTATTTGATAGGTTTAAACGATCTACCAAGAACGTCTTAGTAAACAAAAAAGGATTATGGTTCAAAATCAATAAACTAAGAATCCTAACTCCACCTCTGTCTACGTTCTCGTTAGCATTGTTCTCATCTCAATTAGGAATATGAATTCATAAAGAACCATCATCATTGTTTACAATTGAGAACAACAAAGATATTCAATTTTGGAGATAGCTAAGTTATGTGGACTCCTCAATTTTGATGTCGTACTCATGTCTGATTCACTACTTTTGGAGAGTCTGACATGCATCCATTGACATTTTTTGAAGAGATCGAGCAACATAGGTTAATAGAGAAGTCATTTTTCCATACATTGGTTAAGAAAAACTACTCTAGTGAACCGTAAAACAATCATACTTGATGTTCATACGAAATATGCAGAACAGATTGAAGAAACACATTACACACCTTAAGATTTCCGCAGACTGTCTGTGTTAACGCAGAATTGATCGTTGTATTTAGGAATACAGAGTAGTTCAACAAGAAAGCCAGAGCACATGACAGAACAATCACAGCCTGCAAACATGTAAAAAATCGAAAGGCAGAACTATGTTTAATGAACAACACGAATAGTCATGGCTCACAAAAGTTGCTTTAGAACGACATAGTCAGTGAGGATTCATATAGACGGCCTCAACTTTCATGGGATTGAGGCATAGTTATTGTCGTTCACAAAGGTAGTACTACTTATAGCTTTACGAAAAGCTGATGTTCTACTACAGTTAACATGCTTACGAAAGTTTTGTGACTATACACCGATTAATATGAATATCACGATAAAATATGCAGCATGTCAAAGCTAGTAAACAGGACACTACACTTCAGAACTATTTGAGAGGATCGGAATTACCTGAAAGCCGGTGATATAAAAGTAGGAAAAATTTATTGTAGCGTCTAAGTCGCCACTGTATGCTGTCCAAAGTAGCAAAATCGGTGTACATATTATACCTGCAGAGTCTCACATTGTCAAATGAGATCAAACAGATCAATGTCCTTATGTAGCGCGCTGTAGACAGAGTCAATATAATCATATAAGTAGCATTTTTCTTACCATTACACCACATCAGGCCGAAGCTGTTAAGGCCACTAGATTTTCCTAAATAAAAGATATCGGGATATATCAAAAAACTCGTTCACAAAACTCAAGTAAAGGCATCTCATCGAGAAGAGATGGATAAATAAAGATACCTAGGCTAGATATACACGCGAGGTATACTGCTGTAGTGATGTTTGAGATGAGAACAACGGTATAGCTGTAGTAGTCAAACGACTGTAGTAGTCAAACGACAGGTCTCGTGCACCAGCAACAAACGCACCTAGTATGATGATACCTACACTGATGTTCGAGACCCTTTATAAGTCTTATGTAAAGTTCTACATATGAATGCCTCATGAAGACGAGAATGATTACTCACCAAGTAACAACGTATGACGAATATTTTTTCCTTGCTAGAAAATACTCTGCCATCATCGTAAAGAAAACAGTTGTCCGTCTCAACGTAGTGTACATAGGAACATTAATTCCACGAATCGATTCCATAGACACCAGCTGCCAGAGAAACAAAGAAAAGTGTTGCAGATTTACTAAAGAAAGAACCGAAAAGCTAAGATGACTTAATACTTACCATGTAAAGCAAATATGATAATGCCACAGGAGTACAATGCAGTACTTTCTTAAATGGTACGAGGTCTGCTGTGTTGGGATTTATTTGCCCTAATTTCTTACCATAAATAGATTTCCTTTTAGGAAAAGGTTTTGGATTGACTAATCCTTTTTCTGGTAGGAAAAGGTTTAGGACTCTATAAATAGAGGAATGTTCCTTCTAACTTAATCAGCATACACAATGTAGTCTTAAGGACTTTGAGAGTTTTGGTTAGGGAGAGAATTTATGGGGCACAAGTTTGATACGTTATCACTTGTGTGAACCTCCCATGTATTCCGAGTGAATTGGTTGAGGTTGTTTCTCTCTGTATTTTGTACTCTCATATTTATTGTGGATTGCTCATCTCCTTTGTGGACGTAGGTCGATTGACCGAACC
>NC_028637.1:4694936-4699418 GCF_001406875.1 Solanum pennellii | reverse complement strand
TTTTTTTTACTTGTTCTTCCTTTTCTACTACAATGTATTTGGAACTACAGAAAACCAAAGTAATCCTTTTCTGATGTGGAAGTTCAGACTGTGCTGCAACCACAGAGCATACTCAGACAGAACCTTGCTCTGATACCAATTGTTAGCGGAAACGTGAAACTAAAGAACAAGGAAGAACAACAATATTTAACGTGGTTCGGATCAAAATGATCCTACGTCCACCAAAGAACAACTGCACCAATATTTATTTCACTATACAAAGAATATAAGTGAAATACTACAAGAGAGAGAACACAATGCCTTAGAAGGTGAGAAGGCAAGTGAAAGGATGATATGAAAATGAATTAAGAGCTACCTATTTATAGGAATAAATTCATCCTATTGATGTCATCCATGACATCGCTATGTGTCAAAATTGTCAAGGTTAAGATAGCAAACCATTATATGGTTTGCCTAACTTTCACCTACCAAGATACAATCTTTGACTTGTATTTCCTACTAATTATCTTCCTACCAAATATTCATATTAATTCATCTTCCATTTAGTTTGATTCCACAAGAACCAAAAACCAACTCTTTCAGAAGTGTTATGATGACTTTTGACAAGCAATAAAACAGATAACTTATTCAAATATGTTTAGCAACTTCAACAGAAAACAGAGCTTGACTCTGGCTCAAGGAGGTTAAACATGCTGAACGAAAAAAACACGAGAAAATTTCATTCCACTTAAGAGAAAACGCGCAAGAAGACTATTGCAAGGTACAGGCAGAGCCTTAAAACCTATGCCGATCATGGAAGAGATAGTTTTTATATAAGACTATTGAGATGTCCTGCATTACGTCAATTTTTTTTTATCCTTAACGCGTTAGCAAGATTTTTATCCCTTTTTTGGTGAAATGTTATCAACCTTTGACATGTATTTAAGACTTTAATTTTCACTTAAAAATGAAAACGCGAACTAAAAGTGATGTGAATGCAATATAACATTTCCTTAAATACTTATTTGACATGTAAACATGATAGATACCTAATCAAACAAACATACTATAGAAAAATCGATACAAAGCATGTGATAGTTCTGTATCTCGAATAAATCTAATATAATGTAGTTACCTGAAAGAGTGTGATCACATTCGCGCATGGAAAATTGTAGGATGATAGAGCAGCCTTATTGAATATGACCAAGAGAACTGCCAAAAAGAATTGAAGAAAGATATAAATTCTATGAATTGAAACATGTTCGCGTTGCTTATAAGATGATCTAACTCAATGTACCTCTAATCCTGATATCAACACTAAAGTAAAAAAGAGATAGCTACAATTTACACGTCGTGCACCAGAAACATCCTATAATCCTCAGGGGTCAATGGTGCGCGATTCTAACATAGACACACCTATGTATTCGTTCTTCTCCACTTAAATACCAATATTTAAACTCATAATGTGCGTCTAACGCACACATTAGCATTATATTATATAAAGCAAGTACTTGTGACAACAAAATAAAGAGATACTCCATATGTTATAACAAATAGGATGATAACAAACATCTCGTTAGTCTCTTTGTATTGAAACATACCTCGATGCTGAGTTGACCAAATTTTGTCCCATGCGACAAAATGCTAGTTTAGTTAGGTCAATAAAACAATAAATAGTCTGAGGTATGAAACTCGCGAAATAATAATAGTTTAGGTGTATTTCAAACCACTTAACTCTATCATTTGCAAAATACTTTTAAGAGATCATTTGGTTAGTGGAACAAAAAATACCTAATTTATCCCACTTGGGAAATGGGATATCCCATGATTAGTTGAAGGTATAAATTTAATCGTGGAATATCCACCTTACCATATGACCCCTAAACACATAAATGAATTATTTTTGGATTTTAGTGTTACGAGATTATAATATTTGGACTAATTTATTTTACCTGAGACGGGGTAAAATAATCTCAAGTTGAATGGGATAAAGTCAGATATATAACATGATTAAAGTTATAAATTAATTCTGGTATATTTCACCGTATTTCGATACTATATGATCCCTAAACACATGATTAAATTATCTGAGGATTATAGTTATGAGATTATAATATTTAGACTATTTTACCCCCACTTGAGAGATGAGGTAAAATAATCCCAAGTTGGATGGGATAAAGGTGGTATACACCATGATTAAGTTACGTATAGATTAATTCTGGTATATCTCAACTTATTCCACGTACCAAAATGACACCTAAAACACATAACTAAATCATGAAAATAAACATGCAAACTTAAGGAGAGAAAAAAATAGAGTAACCAGCACAAGCCATGTATGAAATGGCAACATAAACACCTTTTTTGGTCATAGCTGTATTAGGGTTTTTCTTGGAAAAAATAGGCAAATTTTGTGGTTCATCATTAATTGAAGAAGATTCAATAGATACCATTCTGAAAGTTTTTTTGAAAAGAGAAAAAAGCAGAGAGATAGAGAGAAGTGTGTGTGTTGCACTTTTTTTTTTATAAGAATTTTAGACTAAAGTTTTTGACCTTTTATATTAAGAAAAAAAAAAGAGTAGTACTAGTAATTGAGGAGTTTGGACTAGGAGTTATGTTTTGTCTAAATTTTTTTTAAAAAAAGTAAATGAAAAGAATTAGATTTTAAGATTTTGTTTTTTTTTAGTTAAGGAAAAAAATTTAATTGAAAAACTGGAGTTTGGATTTTGAGTTTTTTTTTTAATTAAGGAAAAAAAGTAATTGGAGTTCAGATTTTGAGATTTTAAATTAAGAAAAAAAGTAAGTGAATTTTTTTATTTTATCTGTATAATTAAGGAAAGAAAGTAAATGAGAAGAATTTACCTTTTTAATTAAGAAAAAATATTATTGAGTTGAATGGATTTCAGATTTATTTTTCTAATTAAGAGAAAAAGAATTGGATTTCAGATTTTGAGCTTTTTAATTAAGAAAAAAAGTAATTGAATTTCAAATTTTGCCTTTTTAATTGAGCAAAAAATTATAGTAATTGACAAGAATTGAATTTCAGATTTTGCCTTTTTTAAAATAAAAAAGGGTATTAATTGACAAAAATTGGACTTCAAATTTTGTCTTTCTAATTATGAAAAAAAAATTAATCCTACTTTCTCTATTGTGAATAGACCTGATAATCAGACTTAAAATTTTACCTTTTTAATTAAGAAAAAAAAGTACTAATTAAGAAAAACTTGACTTTAAATTTCATCTTTTTAATGAAAAAGAAGAAGTTAATCTTATCATCTAAATAGTACTAAGATTGATATGTCATAATTCTATCTTCTTCAGACGCTGATTATAAAACTATTTTGAATATTTGTTATTTGATATCAGATAACTTTTTAAATGATCATACAAATAGTTTTTTTTTTTTATGTTTTCATAATAATAAATATTTTATTTATTACCAAAATAGGCTTACAACTCGAATTCTTAATCTAGAAAGAAACCAATTGGACAAGTCCTAATTAGATTACAAACAACTATAATATCCTGACTCTTATAACTATATTTATGCTGAGTAAAAAAATTATATATACAAATTAAACTTAATTAATTTCAAATACTTAGTGCCCGTTTGGGTGGGCTTAATAAAAGCAGCTTTAAAAAAGTACTTTTGAAAGTGCTGAAATTTATTTTTAAAATAAGCAGTTATGTGTTTGGATAAAAGTGCTGAAGTTGCTGCGCCAAACGTGAAAAGTGAAAAATGGAAGAAAGAGATGTTAGGGTTATATGGGTAATTTGGAGATTGTATAAAAATATTAAGGGCAAAAAGATAAAAATGTGGTCAACTTAAAACAGCTTATAAGCTAAAAAAAAAAAGCACCCCTACCCCAGCTTTTAACTTTTGGCTTAAAATAAGTTTTTTTTAACTTAAAATAAATTATTTTGAGTATTGCCAAACAACTAAATAAGTCAAAAATCAGCTTTTAAATCAGTTTGAACAGCTTTTAAGCTGAGCCAAACAGGCTCATACTAATTTAATTAGAAAAAATGATAAGAATATATAGAAGTCAGTGGCATTGCCTGTAAAGTGAGGGTCCACTTAGATATTTGCCAGCAAGAGATTCTATTATTTTGGACTTTTCTTGTTTTGGTATTTACTAGAAAAAGGGACATATATTTCTTCAAACTATTATTTAAATGCTACGTAGATACTCTATATTAATATTTTTTTAGATATTAGTATCTATACAATTCAAAAATTGTAGTATATATATCCTTCACTTTGACGAAAATCTAAACAGGGACATATAACATAGTGATTTTATCCGTCGATTTGATATTTAATATAAGTCGGTAGATAAGATTATGATATGTGTATATCCGTTAGTATAAAAAATATATATATTGTTGTTTTTTGACGGCGTGGCCTAATATTCTAAAAATATGACATAGTGTATCTGCTGTAACGACCCTCTTAGTCGTTTTAGAAATTCCAACTATTATTTTTATATTAATCTTTTTAAT
>NC_028637.1:4592498-4684936 GCF_001406875.1 Solanum pennellii | reverse complement strand
TATTGATTTTGATTGTTTTCATTTTACTATTTGATTCTAACCAAATTAGGTTTATGACTAACGCTAATAGTTATGTAACTGCTTCACCAACAGAATCAAACATTATTCTCTACTCTAAAGTGTCATTAATTATTGTATTTATTATAAATTAAGAGGGTTAATCATAATTTATAATAAATTATCCTTATAAGTTATATAAATTATAGAATTATTTTATAAATCTATGTTATTTATCAAGTATTATCATTTTGTTTTCTAAACTTATCGGCTCAGTCTAGCTTATTTAGAAATATCTTTTAACTCATTGATATTGTTGTAATCAGATCAAAACAGACTATTTCATCTTTTATTTCAGGAAAAATTACGCGGTTAAGCAAATTTATACTACTTAATTATTCATCATAGCTAAAGTTTGTTATAATTATCACTCACGACTAACATTATGTATTGATTACATGGGCTGACTTCGAGTTTGTATAATTAGCCACGTTTGTATATGTATAATTCGTCAGTATATACAAATACATATGTATAATATACAATTATCTAACCGATATACATATACAATTCACCTCTCTCCCACTCTCTGCCCTCTCTCGCTCGTCTCTCTCCCCTCTCCCCAATCTCTCTTGCCATATATACAAATGCATATGTATGATATACAATTATCTTAACGATGTGTATATACAATTAACCTATATCCCATTCTCTGTCCTCTCTCGCTTGCCTCTCCCCCCTCTCCCAATCTCGCTCGCCTCTCTCCTCCCTCTCCCAATCTTGCTCGGTTCTCTCTTCCTTCTTTCAATTTCACTTGCGATATATACAAATGTATATGTATAATATACAATTATCCAACCAATATACATATACAATTCACCTCTCTCCCACTATTTTAATTTTCTCTCTCGCTCGCCTCTCTCCTCCCTATAACACGTACATACGAATTGTAATTATCAAACTATAACTACGGAGAGTGATTAGACTATTTTAAATAACTATATGTGAAAGTTCCTTATTTATTTAACGATATTACAACCAATTTATTATTTGATTTATCTTTTTTAGAAATTCGCCAATATATCCGAAAATACTCTTTTTGGAGGTAAACAAAGGAGTATGTCGTTATCGCACTATTCAATGAAATATTTGAAACAATTACCTAAATACGTGATTTATTTTATCAGATTTTTAAAGTTTTTTTAATATTTGAGAAAATCATAAAAAAAGTTTCTCTCTCATATTTTCTGATATATCACTTAAAATGATATATTGATCGATATATCACCATATACGATATATTAATTGGATACATTGTATTATTTTACGTGATATATCAGAACGTAAGCGAAGTATCTATATGTTGAGCAACGTATTAGCACGTTGAATAATGTATCAAGACAGTGAGTGATGCATTTGAAACTAAGACGCGCGCAGTCTATTGAGACATTGAATAGTGTATTTAAAACTGAGACGCGATATATCTAGACTTTGAATAATATATTTAAAATCGAGACATGATATATTAAAACATTAAGCAATGTACCATAATTGAAATGCAATATTTTATCGAGATATTTATGATGTACTCAAATTTCACTAAATTCATAAAAGAATATAAATATGATACAATTAGCTTTTTAACGCTATGAAATGAATGTAAAATTCTCATATTATTTACTGACTGCCGTAAAATAATTACAAATAAATAACGATTTTTCCATCTCAATTTAAATACTTGTATTTTAAATTTTTTTTAATACAATTCCAATATTACACACATGATACATACATACATAACATAATAAATTTTTAGATTATCCAAAAATATTATATATATTTAATTCAAAATAATAAAATTCAGAAATAATTTTTAAATATTTAATGAGGCAACTTTCTTGACGCCACATATTGAAAAATCATCATGATACGTGTCAGCATTATATACAAGTTAGCAGAGTCATGTAATACAATTGTAATTAATATTAGAAACGATGTGTAACGTAAATAGCTTCATCATTATCATCGTGGCTTAACTTCCATAGGATTCAACCATCTTCACATGGCACATCTGCCTTTTGCCATCACACATACGTAGTATTTTTCATTTGAATTTTTTTTTGAGTAAAATATAAAAATTATGTTAGCGTTTTATAATTATAATTTTGTTATTTGCGTATTATAGTAAATATAATTTGCTATGGAAGTAATTCGTCTGTATAAAAATTACAGTGATTGTATATGTATATTTGTTAGATAATTGTATATATGTGACTATCATGTATATATATCTGTATTTGCATATCTGCATAATATTTGAATATGTATACAGTTGATTTGAATTAAAACATTTGTATATTGAATATCTCGCTTCCTCGATTTATACAACATAAATTATGTATTTTATTTTGTGTAATTTATGTTTGTATAAAGCGAGAAAAGACAAAAGAGAACTGGAATGGGGACAGATTTGTATTGTACACTTATAAGTGTGTCGAACGAAGAAATAACATTTGTATTTGTATATACATTTTTTCTCTTATTTTATACAAATACAAACACAATTTATTTGAGTTTACATAAAGTGAGAGAGGCGAGAAAGAGTTCTGGAGAGAGACGAATGACAAAGTATTTACTACGAATTAGAATTAATGAAACTATAATTATATCATTTTAGAATTAATAATTTGATATTTTCTACGATACTAATTAATTTTTATTATTAATGTATATAAAAAAAATATGTCAAATTTTAATAATAAATATAATAAAAATATTACATGCCAAGTCATATTTACAAGTAATTAGTACTAGTCCATTTTTTTTATTTATATATACTACACATTCATATTACACCAATATTTGTATAGTTTAGAGAAGAAGAAGAGAAAGAAGAAGTAGTTTAGCCACACTCAGCATGGCTCCATCAAAGACATGAAATTTGAAAATGATGGTGCCACGCTGGGTGCGGCTGAACTATGTCTTCTCTTTATCGTGTGTAGGTCAAGTACGTAAAAATTTTCTTTAATAGTTGATAATGATCACGAGATTTATTATTATGTTGAGAGTCTTTTCATTATCAACTAGCGAACATCATTTGAATGAGTTTTGCTCGTATCAACAATGAAAAAGAAATAATCAGAAACAACAATTAATTATATATTGCTCGCAGTCTGATTATCTTATCTAAAAGTTTTAACCAGTTAAAAAAAATAGCGTATTATTTATTTAGTTAAACCTACCTTAGCTTTAAGAATATTATAATTTATAACTCCTAGCATATTGAAAATGATATGATAGTATTCTTTTTCTTCCTCCTCCTTTCTTTTAGTGTTCTAATTCCATGGCACTTGCAATGGAGCATTGGTAGAGTTTGATTAGTTTTAGCAATTGTATTGTTGTTAGAATAGTAATTATCTTTGCATGCAGCTCATCTCTCAGGGCAAAGGACGAAAAAAAGTTTTATATTTTTTATTTGATATTCAAAATTTGTATTAAAATTTTGATTAAATTGCGATACACCTCGAGATCCATTTGGAAGGTCATTATTGTAAGCGCATGGTTCTTATATTTTACATTTACTCATATTGATGAAGACAAATATTTCTATAGCGTATTAATAGAATTAGTGACCTAGAGTTCAAATTTAAAAGAAAGATCTTACATATAGTTTTTTTTTTTTTTTGAAAAATCTTCATTTATAATTTTATTGAAAATCTATTTTCCTTGCAATTTTCTTGAGATGCAACGTACATAATTTTTTTTTTGTAAGAGATAGTAACTTAAAATTTTATCTAAGTGATAATTTGTACACTTATATATTAATTTGGACATCCCAAATACATAAGTATATCAATAGCGTTTTTTTAACGGAGGAGTCTGAATTTTTATTAAGGAATTTAAAATATTAAAATTTAAATATAATAATACAAATGAATAAATTAAAAGAATTCAACATCTTCATTATATATATAAAAAATTGATAAGTCGAAATTTTTATTAAAAAATATAAAATATTAAAATTTAAATATAATGTATAAATAAATTAAAAGGATTCAAACATCTTCACTATATAAAATTTTAACTATGTATTATAAACAAAAATAATTTTTCATCTAAATATAGAACCCTGGATTCTTACTAATCCAATAGTAGTTTAATTAGTTTCAATCTTATAACCTATAATAATTTCATCTCTTCCATTTTAATGATAATACTTCAATATTTGTCAATTCTTTTATGGCCTTCTCCTATGTTTTTATATTTCGTATATGATGTATATATCATATAGATTAGTTACTTGTTTGTTTAAAGAGCTTTCATATCTTCTTAATTTTCTTATTGTTTATTATAATTATCTTGATCTCCTTTTTAACTCTTTTTAAGATTGTATTAAATTAATTTTTTCTTTGTACTTGGAGTACTTTGTAGCCTATAATTATTTTTAATTGACATATTATACTCTGATAAATAAAAAAGGTTGTATATTGATATCACAAAATATTGAATCTAAATTAAATAATAAGAAAGAGCTAGAACAATGAAACTTGTTCTAGATGTTAGTTCACCGCTTCAATTTATTGGTTGTATTTTTCTTTACTTTTTTTGAGATAAATCATTTTTTAAAAATAAGTTGGTAACTTAAATTTTATTATCAAAGGATAATTTTTTTTAAAAAAAGGTATTAATTGCAATTATAGTCGTGACAGAGGGATAAATATTCATTCATCCTTAGTTAGAGAATTCAATTTGAGTCTCTTCAAATACAAAATCGTTATTGTTAGAAAGTATTTTACTTTCTAATGTGAAATTTTTTGATATAATTTAATTTAAATTTAATCTAATTTCAATTGAAATACAATAAATCTCCCAATTAATCTGCTTATCCACTGATAGTTTAATTTCAAGGATTCAATTATTCTGAATTTTTGCTGAGACTTATATTTATTCATATATATATGTTTTTATTCTTTGTAAGTTATCGTTGATGTTTCAAGTTATATTAAAGCTTCAATTATAGTTTATTTAGTTAATTACTTCTTGTTGTAAGTTTTTTTTTTTCGGGTAGCTTTGAAAGTATTAACTTCAAAAGTATAATTTTTAAGCATTTTTTAAGATTAAAAAAGTATCAAAGAAAAGTCAAAAAGTTAATATTCAACTGGCCAAACTTATTTATAAGTCACTTTAAAAAAACTTATTCAAACACTCACTAAATTAACTTTGACTTTTAATTGACATATTAAGTTCTGATATATATCAAGTAAAAATATTACAAAAGTTGAATTAAATAAAAATCAAAGATCTAGAACAATTTGTTAGCACACCGCTTGATTTTCTTTTTCTTGCACTTTCGAGAGTAAACATGAAATGTTGAAATATGATGCAATAATCAATATTATGTAATTTTTAGAGTAACTTTTACGTATAGCAAACAAAAAATTTATATTTGTATGCTATAGCAAAATTTGTATAATTGCGCTCCATAGCAAATATAAAACTGTATAATTCGCTATACATATATAATTATATAATTCGCTGGCCTAAATTGTATATTCGCTGGCCTATTTCGCTGCAATTGTATAATTCGTTATCCTATTTCACTGCAATTGTATAATGCACAATTGTATAATTTGTTGCCTATTTCGCTGCAATATTTTTATAAAATTTGCTTTGCATATAATTGAATTGAATTAAAATGTATGTATATTGCATAATTATAAGTGTATAGCAAGAAGATATATGTTTTTCTCTCGCTTTATACAAAAACAGAAACACAATATATACACTTCTGTTGTATAAAGCTAGAGAAAATTATATTTCACTGCAATTGTATAATTCGTTGGCCTTTTTCTCTGCAATATTTGTATAGAAATTGCATTTTTCTACAACTGAATTGAAGTAAAATGTTTGTAAATTGTATAATTAAGTGTATAACACGAAGATATATGTTTTTGCATGTGTATATACGATTTTCTCTCGCTTTATACAAAACAGAAACAAAATTTATACACTTCTCTGTATAAAGCGAGAGAGGCGAGCAGAGGGAGAGTGGCGAGCGAGAATGGGAGAGCGGCGAATGAGATTTTTGGGAGAGAGACGCCTGGCAAACTTTGGCTAACGTTTGCTATGGAGCACAATTAAATCAAATCCTAGCTATTCCATTTATTTTAGGTTATTAATTTGCTATTATATACAATTTTCCCTAATTTTTAGGTAGAAGGATTTTTTTGCTTCTTGTGTTTTTGCTTTAGCTTTTCAAATAGTTTACTTATTTTAACATGTATTATATACATATATAATTGAGCATACATATATGCAAATAAAATAATTTTAAAACTGAATTAAATGAGTTTGTTTGTAAGGTATATTGTTATCTTGATAGGAAAAGAATTATATTTCAAATTTGAACTCATTTAGAATAAGTAAGTTTTAAGTATTGAAATTTCAAAATAAATTATTATTTTTTAGTAACTTTTTTTTTTAATGAACCTATATGAAATTTCAATAAATTTTAATATATGTTCATCATATATGAGTGAGCGTAGTTCAAAAAATAAGTTTAAAAGATGGTAAGTGAGTTTAGTAAATATTTGTTAAATTGATGTTTGAGATTCTTTTTTTAGGGATAATACCCAATTACCCCCCTAGCATATACCCAAAATCCCTACGACACACCTTATCTTTGATGAGGTCCTATTATCCCCTCCAACTTTTTTTTTAAGTAATATATTACCCTTTGCGTGCCTATGTGGCAAAAATAATCTGCAAGGTCGATTTGTTTGTTGAACACGCGCCAGGACCCACTTTTTCANAAAATGAGCCACGTGTCAAAGCAATTTGAAAAAAAATTCAAAAATAAATTTTATTTGTCGATATTTATGATAATATTTTAAATTATAATTTAAAATTTAATTTAAGAATTATAAAAAATATAATTTTTTTTAAAAAAGTGGGCTGACCCGTCAAACCTGTAGCCCACACACTTGTGGGTTGGGCCGACCACTTTCTAGCCCACGCCAAAAATGGGCTAGCCCGGCCTGACACGTAAAATATCAAAGCATGTATGGATTAGCCAGATGGGGTGAGCTAGCCCATATTAACAACTCTAATGACCATGATAACTAACAGTCGCACATTCAACTTTCTCGTTAGTTGAGTTGTTGCCGCCGAGTTTTGATTGATCGGTCGAGCATAACTTCTTTGCTTTCTCCGATGGTGTCATCGATTTTTCAGATGAATTCAAATTGTCAACATTTGCCTAAAAAAATCAGTTGACACCAATCCATATAAAGAAGAAGAAAAAAAAGCAATGGTACACAAAAATACTATACAAAAAAATTGTATGAAAATTAATTTGTGCTAACCTTTGGGCGTTGCGAAGGAGGAGATTTATCGTCGAGCGATGATAATGACCTCTTGTTTCCAGTGGGCGGCCGAGAGGTAGAACTTTTTTTTGGCGATACCATTTTTTTGTGTTTGAGAGTAAAAGAGTAAAAGGGAAGAATAAATTGAAGTTTTGGTTCTTTGTTTATTTTGGTTAACTCGTATTTATTATTTTTTTAAGGGGTAGTAGACAGATAGGTGATGATGATCTTGAAATAATAAATGAAAAAATAAAAATTAGGACAAATTAAAAAAAAATTATTTCTAAACTTTATTTTCAAGAGTGTTGAGATTGATTTATATTAAGTGTTTTTAAGTTAAAATAATTTTACATTACTTTTGAATGTATTGGTAATATATATATATATATATATATATATATAAAAGATCTAATTTTTTTTTCTAAAATTCATGGTGCTAGCCTCAAACTTGTGACCTAAGACACAAGTTCCTTAGCTTTTGCAATTTGAATTAATTTATCACATCTTAAAAAGTTTTTTAATTTCGAACAATTTTATTCTATCTAAGAAGAAATGGTTTTTTTTTTTTGAATTATGTATAATAAATCTTAATTAGTTTTTCTTTATCATAATATATTTACATTTCTTATTTAACTGACACTCGAAATGAAGTAACCATAAGAAATAAAACAATTCAATTACTTTTGTTCTTTTCTTTATTTCTTTTTTTTTTAAAAAAAATAAATAGTCGAGGTGGTTACACATAAGACAATTGATATTTGGATGTTAACATTGTTTTCTATGGGCTATAAATACAACTGTTTTCAATAAAAGTTTTTTAATTTTGAACAATTTTATTCTATCTAAGAAGAAATGTTTTTTTTTTTGAATTATGTATAATAAACCTTAATTAGTTTTTCTTTATCATAATATATTTACATTTCTTATTTAACTGACACTCGAAATGAAGTAACCATAAGAAATAAAACAATTCAATTACTTTTGTTCTTTTCTTTATTTCCTTTTTTAAAAAAAATAAATAGTAGAGGTGGTTACACATAAGACAATTGATATTTGGATGTTAACATTGTTTTCTATGGGCTATAAATACAACTGTTATCAATAAATTAAATTGTTCTAAATAAGTTTTTTCCTCTACAAATTATAAACAATGTCTTACAATTTCGAATACATACATTTAATTAAGAACTTGTTTCAGATAAACACATTTGAAATTTCAAAAGTTCAAATTTTAAACTTTGTTCGAAATCCAAACATAAAAAAAATTAGATCTTTTTTATGTATTTGAAAATTATAAAAAAATATTACAAATCATAATAATTAATAATTTAAATCGTGAATATACATATAAAAAACATTTCAATCAAAGAAACTTTGTTTGTGATACTCTTTTCCTTTTTTTCTTAGAATGAATGTCTTACTAGTACAATCATATTTAGACTTCAAAATTTTCATATTGGCTTTTCTTTTTTAGTCTTTAACTTAAAGTAAGTGTTAATATATATATATATATATATANAGTGGCGAGCGAGATATTTGGGAGAGAGGCGCCTGGCAATTTTTTGCAAAGTTTGCTATGGAGCACAATTAAATCAAACCCTAGCTACTCCATTTATTTTAGGTTATTAGTTTGCTATTATATATAATTTTCCCTTTATTTAAAAAGGCTTTTCAAAAAATTACTTTTGGAAAAAAAATAATTTTTTTTGTTAATTTATTTGAAAAGTGTTTTTCATAAGCAAATTGTGTTTGGTTGAGCTTTCATAAAAAGTGCTTTTGAGAGTTAAATTACAAAAAAAAAAAAAAAAGGTATTATCAATATAGATCTAATATAAGTTATTTTATAAAGAAAAACTATTCTAAATATTTATTATGAAAAAAATTAATTAAAATTTTATTTTTATTAAATGAAAATTAAAATACATGTTTAAATGGTCAATCAATATTATACCTTTTAGGGAGGCTGAAATCTTTTTCGTTATTTTTTATTTTATTTTTAATCTTGTAATAAAATGTTGGTATATATTTATAATTTGGCAAAATAATAAGTAAAATAATATATAATATATAAAATAATAATATACAAACGTAAATAAATTATATAACTATATATAAAAATAAAATATAGAGCTATAGAGCATAAAATTCTTAAATGAAATTCAACCGAACTTATGAAATATGCTAATTAATTTAATAAGAAATATATTTAAAAATATGTAATATGAAAAGGGTATTTTAGTCTTAAGAAAAATAATTTAGACTTCTATTTTTTTTGTAAAAGAAGATATTTTTAGCTTCTTCCCGACAACACGAAAATTATTTCTACTTTCGTTTAAAAACATTTTATTGATTTACCAAATAATTCTTTTTTCAATAAAAGTGCATTTTTCAAAACAAATGTTTTTGGCCTCCCAATAACAAAGCCAAACAGATTCTATATCATGACCGAGCCTACATCTTGAACGTGGCCGGCACTCACGAACTGTTGATGACCCTAAGCGAACCTTATCCTGGCTGACTATAAATGGAAGACTAACTCATGCATACACAAGCATCAAATTGAAAGAAATGTTAAATCAACAATGTAGTAAATCCCTATAAATAAAATATTTGAACAACTATATGTGAATCCTCTACTATACAAAGATGAGTTTTGGGACAAGACTCACGACTCCTCAAAAGAACTGCTATCAACAACTCATAAAACTAGAGTCATCAGGAAGATAGAAGGTCTTACTCAAAAGCTGACGAGCGGATGGAGTGATCTGAAAGGCCTCTTTTTGAGGATCTTAAGAACATATATCTGCATCATTAAGAGATGTAGGTTGAATGAAATCAGTACATTAAATGTATGAGTATGTATATAGGTGAATAACAAATAACTGAATGAAAGATTACAATAGATATAGATGTATAGTTAATTGAATGTAAAGAAATAAAGAAGTGAAATCATTAAAACTTTACAAAATTACTTACGCATCTCTGAACTCAACATATTAAGTGATATAACAAAATACACTTTTAATTTTTTGGAAGATTCTCTAACCGACACAATCACTATGAGCTACATGATAATATAACGTCTCGTTCACACCGTTAGCACTGTCTTATACCATGTCGGGATATAGATTTTCTAAACTAAGTGGATCTACTAAGCAACAAGGATTTATCTAAAAAGTATGATCTTGAACTCTTGTTGGCAAGACATGCCTCATATTTGTGCTCAATCCTATTCACAATAATAAAAATACTCATGTTCAAATGTATAAAACATATTCTCTCTTTGATTTGAGATAATTGCTCAAATATCCTCTTAAAAGAGGTAACTGCTCTATACTCTATCTTTCTGAAAACTCTTTTACTTTTTTCAAAATAATACTCTCTTTCTTCACGTAAAAATAAAAAATAATGAAATACTTAGTTCCCTCATACTCTTACTCAGATCTTGGTTAAAACTCTTTCTCAAAATTCTCTTTATTTTCTTAAAAGCTCTTCGAATAATGGTTAAACTGAGGATGGAGGGGTAAAGAGCTAATATCACTACCGCTATTGACTTCTGAGTTTGCCTACTAACATAAGTGGAACTGATTGATAATAATTGTTTTGAAACTAGACTAGAGCACATAACTCATGAACGATATGAATTTGAACATATTAAAACTCTATATGAAATTATTTGACATGTAACAATTATGCTTTAAGCGATACACTGATAGCTTTCAAGTTTAACAACACTTTCCACCCCCACCCCCACCCCCCCTTTAGAAATACTACTCATAATCACCACCACTAACACAAATGAAAAGGATCATTGAAAGAACTTTAGGAAAAATATTTTAAGCACGATTCATTCGAGATATTTGATATAAGAATATGCATGGTATAACATTATATTGCTGACGATTGAGGTTAAATCATGTATTTACAAGAATGAGCATACAATGATACATGAATGCTTATATGAATATGTTCATATCATGAGACTGATATCCATAACTTTATGGAGTAATATTAAGATTGATGAGCTGCCCCTTATTTTGGGAACTAAGTCTAGATGTGAATTTGTCTAAAGCTCATAGGTCATGGACACAATTTCAATATTAGAAACATCAATAGTATGTTGTAACGACTGAACTTTGAGGAATACACTATAGTATGAATGAATTAATATATCACCATAACTCTCTCTAAACACATCATTATTTGATTCTCAACACTTGACTTGGATTTTCATTTTATCATTTCCCCCTTAGGTTTGAAGTTGATACTTTAAAGTAATAGATCTATTCCATCTTCTCTAAACTAGTCTATATTCAAATTACTATAATACTTAAATAAATGCTAATCTCATGTCTAAAGAACTCTATATGTGCAAATTCTAAGATTCCTTATAAGGCTTCTTTCTAAGATGCTTCTTTTAACTTCTATATTGACTTGATTTCTTTTGTATTGTTGTGGTTCTTTATTAAATACGTATATTTATAAAAGTTGAGGTGATTATATGTCATATCGATACATTCGAGATGCATCATTATTCTCTTATTAAAATTATATCGTGCACATGCATACGTCGATATTAGATTGAGTATAAGTCGGGTATGTGGAGATCGTCGGTGCTGGGATTGTTCGATTTTATGATTTTAAGTTGAGCACGTGGAGACCGTCCATGCTAGAATTTTTTAATTTTTGATAGTGCGTTGAGATCGTTCGCACAGACACATGAAAATTGTCTATGTTTGTACATGGACCTCATGAGTCTCACGGGTCATGAACTCTCGATGTATTTTCGAGAAATGTCATGTATATACAGTTGAGAGAGTACTTAGCATATGAGGCATATTATTTCATGGTGAACATTGCATTGCATCTTATTGCATCCTTCATTCTTGTTGATTATGTGCTATATTAATGGTTGGACATTACGTGATATTTAATTTCCGTTTTTTGATGAAACTTGACTGATTAGTATAATGTAGACTTGTATATGTAAAATTGTGATATTCTTAATGTACTCATGTCACTACTTTTTCATTGTCGATCTATGATACATATTTGGCACACGTGATATTGTATTCATACTACACCTGTTGCACCTTTTGTGGCGCAAATTCAGTTTCAAATACTTAAAAATCTCATAGAGCTTTCTGATTCTATCTTTGGAGCTGTAGTGATTTGATTGGTTGTTCCGCAGGCCACACCTCCCTCTATCTTATTATTTACTTTGTTATTTTCGTATTCAAACATGATATTTTATTACGTTTAGAGCTTATCATTTAGTTTCAAACTTGCACCATATTTTAAAAGCTCTTATACTATGACCCAAATCTTAGGTGATATTTTACCTTTCCACACTTCATACTCATAATAACCATATTGTTTGAGATATTCTACTTGGCATTTGTCTTTTTGCCTTATTTATTAAATTCAATTGGTAAAAATTAATGGGTTGACTTACCTATCGATTCAGAATATATATGCCATCACGCTATGTGAATTTGGACCGTGACATTATGTATTTCAAATACATTGTGAGTCATACTAGATACATATATTTGAGATACACAATATATCCAGATACATTCTAAAATATAAATACATTGAGAGACAAGTGAGCATAATAGAAGAGATGCGAGCAAGAGAGTCAGATACATACGAGTTCACTTTGATATAATATATCTGAAATAAATTACACCTAATTATTTTAGTCCCATATATTCGAAATACATGAATTTAAAAAAATCAAATACATATATTCAAAATTCAAATACCGATAAGGTCAGTTATATTGAAAACTCGTGTGAAAGGAAAATTATTACCCCTAAATTAAAGAAATTTATAGAATTTAAATAAAAACACACATCTCTTTCTACGAGACTTTAGTAGACCACTTATTTTGATAACAAAAGTCTCCTAAAAAAAGAAATGTGATTCTAATTCCACACACATATTTAAATGTCTTTTTCAGTAAATACCTATTTATTATTAGAGAAAAGTGTTCCATCTATTTCATTTTATGTCCTTTTCTTTTTTACTGTTTTTAAAAATTATTACTTTTCTCTTTTTATTTTATGTGAGGTAGTTTGACTTGGCATAGAGTTTAAGAAAAATAAAGACTTATAAAATTCGTGATAAAAAATGAATGATAAAATCTGTGTGACCGTATCATTAAGGGTAAAATAAGCATTTGATAGTTATATTGTTACTTATTATAGAAATATGTCATTTTTCTTTGGACGAACTAAAATAGAAAGTAAATCATATAAATTAGGGATAGAGGGAGTAACATATTTCTGTATCTAAAAATTCAAATTTGTTATGTTAATTTTTTTTACTAAATGTCATAATTGATGGAATATTGATTGTATTGAAGTGTTAACCTAATAAGGGAATACATGGGAGATATATATAGGAGATATAGGAAGGAGTACTAATCCTAATAGGACTAGGATTAAGGAGTACTAATCCTAATAGGACTAGGATTAGTACACAGTAAATACTAATATTATGTAATACTATTTATTTAATACTATCTGTTATTATCCCCCCTCAAGCTGAGCTGAGCGGAAGCGAACGGAAGCTTGGAACTGAGGTAATCGTGCTGTCGGCTCGGGAGAGGCTTGGTGAGAATATCAGCCGGTTGTTCTTCAGTGGGTACATACTGCACAGTCATGGTGCCGGCCTGAACTTCATCGCGAACAAAGAGACAATCGGTATCAACATGCTTCATTCTGGTGTGTAGGACGGAATTCTTGGCCACACAGATGGTTGATTTGTTGTCACAATAGAGAGCAGGAACAGTGTGAGTGGCGCGGAGTTCGCGAAGAATATATGTGACCCACATGGTCTCAGCAGCAAGAAGAGCAAGGGCGCGGTATTCAGCTTCAGTCGAGGACCGAGAGACCTTGGGTTGTTTTTTTGTACACCAGGAGATCAGGTTCGGCCCCAAAAAAACGAGAAACCCCGATGTAGATTTTCTGTCATTTTTATCATTCGCCCAATCTGAATCTGAGAAACCCCGAAGCTCCAAGTCCCCGGGTCGAATGAGTAAACCACGACCAAGAGTGCCAAAAATGTACCTGAGAATGCGTTTTAGACAATGGTAATCATGTTCACTTGGTTGATGCATGCGCTGAGCAACTCGGTTGACAGCAAACTGGATGTCAGGACGGGTAATGGCCAGATACTGTAGAGCCCCAATGAGGCTGCGGAAGTGGGTGATATCGGCAAAGGGGGTGTCGGCTCCATTCGTAGACGAAGAGACTGCCATCGGTGTTGGTTGACTGGTGCATTTTTCCAGTCCAGCTTTCTGCAACAGATCTCGAGCATATTTTGACTGATGAAGAAACAAGCCGCTGCCTGTCCGAGAAACCTCCATTCCCAGAAAATAATGTAACGGGCCAAGGTCCTTCATTTTGAAGGTAGTATGCATAGCTCGAGTGACATCCTGAATGAGAGCTGCAGTAGAGCCTGTAATAATGATATCATCTACATAGACAAGAAGAATGACTGTACCGTGTGCTGAATGTCGAGTAAACAGACTCGTGTCGTGTACGCAACACGTGAAGCCGAGTCCCTGGAGGAACGTTTTCAGACGTGTGTACCAAGCACGGGGGGCTTGCTTGAGCCCATACAGAGACTTCTGGAGTTTGCAAACATGTTGAGGGAAGCGGGGATCAACATAGCCCGGTGGTTGCGTCATGTAGATAGTTTCATCAAGCATGCCATGAAGAAAAGCATTGGAAACATCCAACTGATTGATGAGCCAATTGTTGCGCACGGCGAGTGACAGTACCAGGCGAATGGTTTCCTGCCGAATAACAGGACTGAATGTCTCGGAGTAATCAAGCCCATACTCCTGATTGTAGCCTTTAGCAACCAAACGAGCCTTGTACCTGGAAATACTGCCATCCGCATTGTGTTTAATTTTGTACACCCATTTACAGCCCACTGGGTGCCGCCCATGGGGCTTAGGTACAAGAACCCAAGTTTTCTGATCAGTCAAAGCCTTAAACTCGTCATCCATAGCATGACGCCAATAAGCATTTTTTGAGGCAACAGAGTAGGTTGTTGGTTCACTATCGGGAAGGGGTGTATTTGGTAGTATGGTAGCCTGAAAGGTTTTGGGTTTAAAGATACCGGCTTTGCCACGGGTTAACATGGGATGAGTATTGGGGGGTGGCACGGGCGGTGGTGATTCGGGGGTGGCCGGGAAGGACCCAAAACGGATCGGGCTGGAGATGTTGTGGGTATGGGGTGGTTCGGGTTGGTTGTGAGTGTGGGTGGTGGTTGCGGGTGTATTGTGGGTGACGGTCGAAGGGGTGATGAGGGGTGGTTGGGTAGTGGGTGGAGGTGTGGGGGAAGGTGGTGAGGGACCCTGTGAGTATGTTGGAAAAAGGGGAAGGACGCCAATGAATGATGTATTTGTGGAGGAGGAAATAGACTCGTAGGGAAACTCATTTTCGACAAATTTGACATGACGAGATATGTAGACTTTATGAGTTTGTGGGTCAAGACAGCGATAACCCTTGGAGGTAGGATGATAGCCCAAAAAAATACAAGGACGGGATCGGGGTTGTAATTTGTGAGTAATATGAGGGCGTAGCCAAGGGTAGGCAAGACACCCAAAGACGCGGAGGTTGGTATAATTGGGAAGTTCTTGGTAAAGGAGTTGATAGGGTGATTTGTTGGAGAGAGTGTGACTGGGCATTCTGTTAATGAGGTAGTTTGCGGTGGCTAGAGCTTCTACCCAAAAGGAGACAGGGAGATGAGATTGATGTAGAAGAGTAACCACCGTTTCAATGAGATGGCGATGCTTACGCTCAGCCACCCCATTCTGTTCGGGAGTGTATGGACAGGAGGTTTGATGTATAATTCCCAGGGATTGCAGAAACTGGCCAAAGATGTTATTGACATATTCCTTTCCATTGTCACTTCGAAAAAGTTTAACATGAGAATTGAATTGTGTTTTGACCATTTTTTCAAAAGTGACAAAGGTGGTGTATGCCTGTGATTTGTGTTTTAGTGGGTACAACCAAGTGTATTTTGTAAAATCATCCACAAAACAAATATAATAGCGAAAACCAGCAAATGAAGGAACAGCAGTAGGACCCCATAGGTCAGAATGAATAAGTTGAAAAGGTGCAGTTGTACGCTTCTCAGATAAAGTAAAAGGTAATTTATGAGATTTAGCAATTGAACAGGAGTCACAATTGTTTACATGAATGGAAGAAAAACCTAATTGAGACATTAAAGAATTTATTATTTGAGTAGACGGGTGACCCAGACGACTGTGCCACAACAGACTGTGGCCATCAGCCGAAAGAGCCACCGGAGCCACAGGAACGCTTTCTGAAACTGGGTGGGCAGACGAACTTGTGCCAGGAAGAACGTACAGACCATGCTCACAGGGGCCCTGAAAAATCACCCTCTTGGTAGTATTGTCTAGGATCTGAAAATCATTAGAGGTGAACAAGAGTGAGCAATTATTGTCTTTTGTGAATTGGTGAACTGAAAGGAGATTGGATTTAATAGAAGGGACGTGGGTAAGGTTACCTAGGTGAAAGATAGCGGTGGGGGTTTTAATGGTACCCGTGCCAGTGTGAGAAATATTAAGGGACTCACCGTTGCCAACAGTAATACCATTGGAGCCATGATATGGATTTGGAGCGTTAAGCTTGGATAGATCAGAAGTAACGTGCATGTTGGCCCCAGTATCCAACAGCCATTCAGAGGAAGGGCCGGCTTGAGATGCATAATTGGCACGGTTATCACTATTTCGGCTCTCCTCATACCGAAACCAGCAACGAACAGCGGTGTGTCCTGTTTTCTGACAGATTTGACAAGTTGGACGATCCCGCTCGTAAGTGCCCTGCCCGCCGCTGGAAGATGACTGCCCGCCGCTGCCGAAGGAGTGCAGGCTGTTGTTGCTGCCGTGCTGCTGACCGTCGTACGGCGGACGACTGCCCTGCCGACCGCCGCGCCCGCGGCCTCCGCTGTTTCTGCCGTAGCCGCCGCGGCTCCCCTGCCGGCCGCCACCACGCCCCCCGCGATAGTTCTGGCTTGCGGTGAGGGCGGTGGCCGGCTCCATAACAGCGGCTTCTCGGAGAAGAAGTTTGCTCTCCAGATCCACGTTGATTTCTTCACTTTTTAGCCACGAGGAGAGAGTAGCCAGGTCAACGGGCGTTGGACTGATGCGAACCGCCTGTTTAATGGAGGAGTAAGCTGATGGGAGCCCCCGAACGACGCACATGACGAGATCTTTTTCGGGAATGATTTCGTTCACGGTGTCGAGGGCTGTGATGATGGTGGAGACCTCGTCTAAATACTCCGCCATAGTTTTCGTGCCTTTGGTAATTGTGTGGAGACGATCACGCAATTGAAAAATATGAGAGTGGGAAATTGATGCATAGCGTGTTGCGAGGGCCGTCCACAGGGCTGAAGCAGTTGTGTAGGATCGGACGTGTTTCTGAACCGTGGGAGAGATGACCGCAATCAAACATGATCGGATCTGGCCATCCACGGCTTTCCAGGCGGCATGGGCCGGATTGGTTTTTTCTGATTTGTCCGTGGCGGTGATGACTGCCGGCGGCGGTTCTGTGCTTCCATCGACGTATTTGAGAAGGTAATTGGCCTCAAGGGCTGTAAGAACGGTGATTTTCCATGTAGGGTAATTTATGTCTGATAATTTTTCGGGAATTAGGGCATGAAGATGCCTGAGAAGGAGTTTAACGCCAGAAGGAAGTGAATCGAGAGGATCCACCTCGGTTGTCATGGCTGCCGCCGCCCAAGAGAAGAGAGGGAACGATCGGTGCCCTAAAGAGAGAAAAAAACCTAGAGAAAAGAAGATCTAGGTTTTCTGGCTCTTGATACCATGAAGGAATATTGATTGTATTGAAGTGTTAACCTAATAAGGGAATACATGGGAGATATATATAGGAGATATAGGAAGGAGTACTAATCCTTAGGGAATACACAGTAAATACTAATATTATTTAATACTATTTATTTAATACTATCTGTTATTAATAATATTTGTAAAGCTACAAATTCTAAAATTACTTTTGGTACGTGCCAATGATTTTATTTCTTGCTTGAACTATGTATCCATTCAAACACTATTATTACATAAATAAATGCATTGAGTATATTATTTATGACTTTGAAATCTAAAGTTAACAACCTTCCTAACTTGTTTGCTGTGGTACTAGAAGATGTGTTTGGTAAAATGTCAAATCATGGTTGTTAAACCTTGAATTATATAGTTTAGACTATCATTTTCTTCCTTTTTAAAGAAACATAACAATATTTTTCAGTTGTTTTGAATTGTATTATTTTGTTTGATTTCAATTATTCTATCAAGACTTTTTAAGGAGGAAAACAAAATCGACTTTTTTTAATTAGTAATTTTAACATATAACAAACATAAAAAATATATTTATATGTTATAACTATAGTTTGTATAATTGGACTCCATAAAAAATTATCAACACGCATTGGCCCAGATGATAATGCCATGTAGGTGGAAAAGGGGTAGAAAATTATTTATGTAATAAATTAGGGGAAGAGGGTAATAGGAACTTAATATAGTATAAGTGTGTATCCAAAATTTTGAGTATAAATTGGGGGTACTTATACATTTCTCCGTTCCTTGTTGTTGTCAATTTGGTCCAACTTTGAAAAGTTAAAAAGTATTTTTTCCAAAAACAATATTGTACTTATTTTAACGAATCCAAGTGTTTGATTATATATGTTTTTAGAAAACAATCAAGTGATTTGAGTAACTTCAAAAGTTGCTTTTCGAATCAGTTCAGTCAGAATGAGTCCCCGAGGATCCTGGACATTGACTTCCGTCAACTATGAACTATTAAGGATCGCATCCCGCGCAACTTGACCGCATTTTTTTTTCTGGAGGAGTAGTAGCATTGTTTTCTCTATGGGCAGATGACTCTATCATT
This sequence comes from Solanum pennellii, assembly GCF_001406875.1. Classification (NCBI taxonomy): domain Eukaryota; kingdom Viridiplantae; phylum Streptophyta; class Magnoliopsida; order Solanales; family Solanaceae; genus Solanum; species Solanum pennellii. The sequence continues at coordinate 4,665,621 of NC_028637.1, read as the reverse complement.
CGAAGTAGGAGCTGGGGTTGCGGGCAAGAGAACTATGCCGCGAGCAAATATATTAATGATCAGGAAGACTGGAGATTGGATTGATGATAAAATAGAATCCTGGGTCGCGAACAGTGATTCGATTGAGGATGAAGAAAGTGAATTCAGTTTTTGAATATATATATATATATATATATATATATATATGATACTTTTCAAAATATATATCGATTTTTATCGAATTTGTTTTGGTCATTCTTAAAAATAAAATTGAAATTTCGTCTTGCCATCATAAATAACTATGCTCACTTGTAGAGTGTAGAATATTGATCAAGTACAATTTTCTATTATAATATATAAAATAAATTCAGACTAAACATGTGGACGAATCAAGAAATGATACATGACTAGAAAAATACGTTAAAAATGACTAAGAAGAGATAACATTAAACGTTATCATAAACATGACCAAGTAATCATATCAATTAAAGTTCTAAAATTAACACACATAATTAAAATCAGTATCGTACGGATGACGTCCACCTAACCAACTTTGAAAGTAGAAGATCAAGCACTCACTTGTGTCCAATCAAGATGACCAAAAACCTAGTGCTGTGAAAGAGCTTGAGATCTCTCATGCTTATGCTTTGAACTTCTCGTGTTTCATCTTTTGTTGTCCAAAATTACATTAATAAGTACATGTGAACACTCTGTCTTCGATTCAATATTTCCAAAAATCAATTATAATAATCCTTAACTAAAAGCACACACTAAATACTGAATCTTCAAAAGATTCAATTCAATATAATAATCATTTGTCAACATTATAAATTTCGATTCAATCCAATAATTTGAATTTTGATAATTTATACCATCCCTCCCATACTCATATATATTAAAATAGAAATTGATCAAAAATATCCTTAAACTATCAGAAATAGCTTAAATATACCCTTGAAGTATATTTCGTCTCAATATACCCTTACCGCAAACTATTGAGTCAAAAATACCCTTCTCATTAACAGATCGGTTAAACGTCACTTAGATGTCATGTGGATGTCACATGGCATGCCACATAGTTCCACTCTTGCCACGTAGACTAACAAACTTATCCTTAATTTTCCTCAATTTTCTCCGTTTTCCGTAGAATTTAGAAACGATTTCACTGAAAAACATAGAACTCTTTTTCCTCATTTCTCCATTTCCTTCAAACGATTTTACAAAATACATAAGTTCTAAGGGAAGGGTATTTTTGACCTTATAGTTTGAGAGGAAGGATATTTTTGAGACAAAATAAAATTCAAGGATATATTTAAATTATTTTGAATAGTTTAAGGATATTTTTGAATCCTTTTCTGTATATTAATATACATAATGTAGAAACACATTTATTAGTCATTGCTTCCCGAATAGTCAATACCTTTAATTACGTTATCTTAGAAAAAATCCTTGAATTTCTTTGCCTCCATACTAATTATTTTAATTTCCTAGAAAAAGTTGGACTGGTCAAGACTTTATAATAAATTTTTTTATTTAAATAAAGAAAAAGGACTAAAATAATGACCTTAAGAAACAAGAAACTACTTGGAGACCTAACTCATTAATTGGACCATTGACCATAAAATAAATCCAAGTCAACATTTGATTGTACATAAAATAATCATTAATGAATTTTCTTAATTTGACGAAAAAAAATAATATTTTTCTATTTGTTGTCCTCTTTGACACGATTATTATGTGATTTCTTATTAAGTACACCTTTTTCCTTAATTGCCTATTTTTCTTTTTTATAATTATCTTAATTATTTATTCATTTTGTTAAATTAAAAAAATTTATTATTTTTCGACCTATTATATTCTCAATTTTTAAAAAATAAAACTTCCCGAAAACTTAATTTTTAAATTCATTCACTTCATAATTAATAGGTGTAAAATAATAAACTTACTATATCAATAATTATTTTCTTAATAGGTGTGTCAATTCAAAAGTGGACAGGTAATTAGTAATACAAGGAGTATCTATATTAGAATCTGATCAATTTAAATTTGTGTGGTATAGAATCCTATTTGAAAGATAGTGTTTCGTGTTAAATTGTTTTTCATATTGAGACTTCAATCTGTATCCTTTGATTAAGGAACGAGCAACTACATCCACCAGTGTTTTCAAAAACGTCTTTGGAGCGAGTTCCAGGGCGGGGCATACCAAAAACGCTCTGGGGCATAAATTAAAGACGTGGATCCATAAAGCGTAAGTCCTAAAATTTGAGGCGTAAGTCCTGAACATAAAAATGCAAGTCCTGGGCGTAAAAATGTATGCATGAGCGTTTTTAATGTATTTTTTTATTTAAATCAATATTTTTATTATTAATGTAATGATATATCTCAAATAATATGATAATCCTTTTTTTCTTCATTATTGAATATTAACACTTTATCTCACATAAAAATCATAATTTATTGAAAAGTTTACTTTTACTTATTTTATTAGTAATAAAATTATAAAATTGAATAGACATGCTACTACGCTCCGTAAATCCATGAGACTTACGTCCCGTGTCTCGAGGCTTACGCCTCGCCCCATATTGTATAAAACGCATCGCCTCACGCCTCCGCCTTTTAAAACACTGACATCCACTAATCATATTGTCTTTGACCGGATTCTATTTGGTACTTCCATCATTTTATTTTATGTATCTTGTTTTAACTAGACACCAAACATAAAAAGAGTATTTATTTTTGGATTTTATAATAAAAAAATTTAAATATATGCTATGAATTTGTAAAATTACTATAACTTAAAAACACTTGAAATAAGCAAATCTAAACAATTTCTTATAAAAAGGTAAATAAGTTTTATGAATTTTAATTTTTGCAAAATCAATCAAAATATCCTTTTGCTTTATTTCTTATATTAATCAAATAAAAAATCAAAATTAATGAATATTGCAAAAGAAAAATGTGTGAAATAAAGGTTGGGTTATGAAGGTGATTAGGCGTCATGCAGAAGTTTATAATTACAAATCAAGATGGTAATATATTAGATCACAAAAGTTAATATTAAAAAATATAATATTATTATATGAAAACTAAAATTAATATAAAAGAAAAATTTAAAATGCATTTAGAAAAATCTCCAATAAATCAAAGTCTTAAAGTCTACATTTTGGATTGTATTGTGTTATGCGAAATTATATTTTCTGTTAAGAATAAGTTCAAACATTTATGGTAATAATTTGACTTTTCTATAATGGAAAAAAAATACTTCAAATAAGGAAAAGAAATCAATGCAAAACTCCATTTTATATATATCATATTATAAAAAGAAAATAATATTCCTTCTGTCCTATTTTATATGATTTTTTGGATTTTAAAATTCAAATAAAATTATTTTTGACTGTAAATTTTTTATAAATATTTTAAATAATTTTAAGTTATCAGTTATTATGACTCATAAATATATTTATTAATTTACAAATATATAAATTTCACTTAAAAATGAAAATTATATTCAATTTTTCAATCAAATCTATACTATTTTATTTTTTTTAAAAATAAATAATATATCACATATATTAGATAATCAAATCTATAATATTTTATTTTTTCAAAAAATAAAAATTATCAGATAAATTAGGTAATTGACATAAACCACAAAACCATAATAAATACATACAACAAAATAGTTGTTCATGTTGATTTTGACCAATTTTTGGACACGCTTCTCTTCTTCCTCTCTAAAATCTCCTTCTTTTTTCCTTCATTCAAACAAAACACTTTGAATCTATGAAGACATCTTTGAAGAAATTGCGAGGATTAGCTACTCTTAGACATGAAAGGAAAGAAAGAAGGCTTCGCCAACCTTCCGATGAGCTTGCTATGGCTGCTCAGGTTTTTTGTTGAATTTGTTTTTTGATTTTTTTAATTTTTTTGATTGATTTGGTTGTGGGTGTTGGGTGGTATGATAAAAGATGCAATTTTTTTAATGAAAATGGAAAAAAGGGATTAATTTAGACAACCCCAATTGGTTTTCTTGGGTAATGGTGTGGGTTTGGAGAGAAATGAATTGATATGGAGGATTTTAGAGGGGTGGGGTGGGAGGGGGTGGGGGAGGATTTTTAGGTTATGGGTTGTAAATCATACAGTTATTCTTTGAGTTTAGTGGGTTCTGAATATTTTAACACAAATGAAGGGTTTGAGCCAAAGTTATTGGGTTCTGCTGAATCTGTATCTACTATTCTGGCTGTGATCCTGAGGTCTGTGCAGCTAGTTTGGGAGTGAGTTACAGTTGATTGATTGATTCATTGGTTGGTTGTTATAAAAATGTTGATTAATTGATGATGTGCTTAGGTATGTTGTTCTAATTGAGACGTCACTTGGAAAACCTACTTCAGTAATTCATGATTAGGATTCAGATTTATGCTATATGGATACGTCTGTTCCAACACAAAGTGCGTTCGTTCCGTTTGCCTAGGCCTTAGTGGAGAGGTGACGGTGGATTAGTCGAAGTGGGTTCAGGTTGGCCTAGACATGTCACCATTATTGAAAAGATGTCTGTCATGACTTTGCATCTCCGTAGTATTTTATGTGAACATGGTCTTTCTTAGAGGGTTTATGTTCTCATCTAGGTAATATAAGACTGCTAATTAATTAGAAATGTTCTCTTTTGATCGGATTAAAAAAAATCAATCTTGAGCACTGGTATAGCGAAAAGTGTTTCCATGTTATCAATCTAGCTTAAAACAAGGTTTCGTTGTATTAATGTAAGGGGTGTGAATTTGGGTATGTATAGGGACTATACTTGTGGTTAGCCCCCAAGAAACAGTGAATCGAGTTCATCATCATGCTGCAGCATTTTGAACTGTTTTAGCTGAGATAAGGAAATGCTGTTTGTTGTAGACAATGCTGGGGATGTTAGTAAAAATTTCATACTCTACCACTTGGGGTCTCCTTCAAAATCCCAACTCTGGTTTGTAGGTGATTTGATTCAGGAATCAACAATGAATATAGGTTTTCCTAATTAGCTGTTCTAATCTTCACTTAATTTATATATACAATTATAGATGAGAGTTCCTTATAGAAACTCTTCACTTAATTTTTATATACAATTATAGATGAGAGTTCCTTATAGAAACTCTTCACTTAATTTATCAATAGATGTATAGATGAGAGTTATCAGAAGTATTTTGTCAATTTTTCTGGTTAAAGTTTATTACAGCCTGGTCTTTGACTGTTGCTTTCACCTCTCCTAGGATATGCAAGAAATGAAAGATTGCTACGATAGGTTACTTTCTGCAGCAGCTGCTACTGCAAATGGTGCATATGGTAATTTACTGCCATTTACTTCACTGTACCTTCTGAACTGCGTGTTTTCTTTTGAAGCTATTTTACAATATGATAGTATCTCTCTTTCATCTTCTAAGAGTAGCTTCAACTTGTAAATACTTTTACTGATAGAGAATTCCTTAAGGGCCAGTCCGCACATTGTTTGGAACTCGCATAAATATTTGAGAATAATTCATGGGCTAGAAGCATACTTATATCTACCTACTTTTCACTTACTTAAATGCCCCAGATAATAATGGTTGTAAACTTAAAACACTCTTGCATAGACTATGTTCATTTTGCATCTGTAATAGGTTCGAGCATTAAGCTCCAGTGGGGCACATTGGTGACTTTGTGTTTCTTCTCAGCGCTCCTTGAAGTGCTATTCCAACTCAATTCATCCTAATAGAAAAGAGTTATTGGTTAACAAGTTTACTTATCAAAACAAAAGAAATGTAGTTATTAGTTAACATAGGCCTTTAATGAATCAAATAGGGAAGCAAAAGCATTAGCTACTAAAATTTGAAAACTTGAATGTTTAACGAGGTACTGCAAGGACATGCATGTCCTGAAAATTTATGAAATGACTTAAGCAGATGGAAGCGTAACTAAATGCTGTTTTATCCATCAAACCAATCTACTTTCTGGTTTTGCTTGCTTGAACTTTCCAAAAATGGAATAGTTTGCTAATTTTACTTGGAAGCTTTGAACTTATATTTTATTTTTTGAAGTGTCAAAAGAAATCTAAATAGTTTTAAGAAGCTCTGTGTCTGTGTACTTCAATCAATTATCACATTTACATTATAATGTGTCATACAGGTTGACCAATAAACAATGACGTACTGGTTAAACACTGGTTAAACATGATATCCATATTTATTGTACCTTAGTATGCATGCAGATGTATTAATAGCAGGGATTATTCCTCAGCTTTCATCGTTGTTTCTTACTAGTTGAATTTGTACTTCTGGAGAACTTTTTGTGCAAGTTATATTTAACTGAGATAGTCTATTTTCAGAATTTTCTGAATCGTTGCGAGAAATGGGAGATTGTCTTCTTGAGAAAACGGCATTGAATGAGGACGAAGAAAGCGGTCAGTATGAAGCATTACTATGTTTAGTTGATTAATGATTGACCATGTTGACTTTTTTTTTTTCAACAAGTCCAATTTACTAAATATTTAAGTTGTAGGGAGGAGACACTTTTATTTAGTTGTTTTAGGGATACAATCACATGCGTTTTCTAATGCTTTTTCTTGAACCAAGCATTTTGAAATTTCTCTGTATAATCTGAACCTAGAGTTATTTCCTGCTTTGAGATCATGTTTGAATTGCCTCATTTAAAGCATAATCTATTAAACTGGGGCTTTTATTTATTTATTAGATCTACAGCATTAATAAATACTCCCTCCGTTTCAAAAAGAATGACCTCATTTCCTTTTAAGTCTCTTTCAAAAAGAATGACCTCTTTCCTTTTTTGGTAACATTTTAATTTTAGCTTGCCAAGTGGCATGTTTAAAGCCACAAGATTGAAGGAAAATTTAGTACATTTGACATAGCTTTAATTTAGGACCACAAGATTCGAAAGTCTTCTTTATTTTCTAAAACTTTGTGCCAAGTCAAGCCAGGTTACTCTTTTTGAAACGGAGGCAGTACTTATCTAACAAAAGCAAAAGGATCCCAGAAGAAAAGATCTATGATGTCCGTTTTGTTGAAGGTTCTCAGTGATGATAGATCTTAAAGTTCCTGAATCGAAAGAAATGGATTATTCTAATAGTGGTTTCCTTTGTTCTTCAATCATAATTTGCACATGTTTGGATTGTTAAAACTCATTATATTTATTTTATATGACATTGCTAAGAGTTCAGCTACAATTTTCCTTATCTTTTTTTATTTTTCAATCTTGATTGTTAAAATTGGACTTGTTTCTATATGAACAGGTAAGGTGTTACTAATGCTAGGTAAACTGCAGTTTCAGCTTCAGAGACTTGTAGATAACTATGTGAGTGCTAAAAGTTCAATGTGAATTATTTGCAAGTTCTTGAAAATACCCTGTTTTGATGAGTGTTTATGTTCTCTTTTCAGCGCTCTCATATTATTCAGACTATCTCTGTCCCCTCAGAATCCCTTATCAATGAACTGCGCGTAGTTGAGGTATGGGACTACACCGACTGATGGTTTTCTTGGGTTAGAATAAGTAGGAGGAAGATGATTGCACTTTGGGAGATGTAATAGTGTAATAAATATAACTTGTATTTTGCTCGTCTTACTTCAAGTATCTCTTCATGGAAATTTTATTTCACTAGATTAACACAATCACATTTTTTTTTGAGGATAATTAACACAATCAAATTTTGTGTTAAACTTTTGGCTCTTATTAAGTCATCTACTTTGATTACGTGCTTACTGTAATATGAAGACCAACTAATCTGATATTTACTAAAATTGACAAGGCTAAATAATTAGTCATTTTGTCGTTCCATTTCATGGTAGATAGTAACTACTGGGATTAGGCTTTCACTTAGAAACATAGTTTATGTGTTGACAATAGATATTGTTTCTTTGCTTGCATTTTTTTAATGCTTAAGCATTTGACGTTTTCTTTCTTCTTTGTGAAGGAAATGAAGATGCAATGTGACGACAAGAGGTAAAACTAAATTACTTCTAATCATTTGTGTAGCTTTTCTCTATGTGAGTGTCCTCTCACTCTCTCTTCTTTGCCAGAGAAGTGTATGAGAAGATGATGCAAAAACACAGAGATAAAGGCAGGGTTAAAGGAAGTAAAGGAGAACATATTTCTTCTCATCAGCTGCAAGTAGCTTATGAAGACTATGATGAGGGGGCTAATGTTTTTGTATTCCGTATGAAGTCCCTCAGGCAAGGACAATCCCGCAACCTTTTAACTCAGGCATCTCGACACCATGCTGCTCAGGTTTTTTTTCCCGTTGATGTTAATAAAATCCCTTGCGTTTCTTAGTGAACCAAAGTGTTTGCTACTACGCTTGCACTATGTTTAGGGTGGTTGATCATGAGCTTTGGCTTGTTTTTCAAATCAGTTATCTTTCTTCAAGAAAGCCCTCAAGTCCCTTGAGGAGATTGAGCCACATGTCAAATTGGTGACGGAGCTGCATCATATTGATTACCACTTCCGTGGGCTAGAAGAAGATGATGGAGTTAATGCTGGCAATGACAATGAAAACAGTTCCGAGGATGACTCTGATGATGGATCTGAATCGCTTGATGATGGTGAACTGAGCTTTGACTATGGACAGAATGACCAGGTTTATACATCAACCCATTCAATGGAGGTAAGCTTTCTCCTTTTTTTCTTTCTTTCTGGGATTTATATGGAAATTCATGAATACTATCTGCTTAAATATTATCCTCATTTAGTAATTTGCCGTTCATTAGTTACTATAACTACACATTCACCGAGCAATATTTTCACTAATCAAGTGGTTGTTGACAACATGACATTTCTGTAGTTGGATAAGGTGGATGTTGCGGTTCCTGAAGTTGCTTCAAAGGGTGCATCAAAGGTATTATACGTTATCTTCACTGACCTCCTTTAGCAGTTGAAAACCTTTCTTTGGAGCCCTACACTGTGTTTGTGAATTTAGTCTCTTTCATCTTTATCATAAAAATGAATTGAGGCTTTTATTTATTTTTTGATAGAAACAAAATATGAATTGATTTTTTCTTAGTATGATTTGTTATGGTTTCTCCTTTCATATGAGATTGCTGAAGTCAACCTGTCATCATCTGGAGATTAAAAAATATTTTCTTCTGTTGGGTTGTATAGGAAAATCTCAGTAAGATTCATGGTGGGAACAGTTTTTCCTTCTTCAGGGATGTCAACAGCACTAAATCAGCACCACTTCTGTCTGGGAGGAAACCAGATCCTGCTGAGGGTGCCGCACGAATGACTTCGTCACTCTCAAACAAGTTTCAACCATATGTTCTACCCACACCAGTGGAGGCGAAGATTCCAGAATCAGTAAAATCGCATAACATAGACCCTCAAACAAAGCGGACTAGCCAGACTACTGGTGTAGTTCAGAAGTGGCATTCCTCCCCTTTGGATCAGTTCAAATATGAAAAGCTTATGGCAGGTGATAAGTTCCTTGGACCTATCACCGTGAATACACAATCAGGAACCACAGAGAGCAAAAATAATGCAAGTACTGGTTGGTTGCCCCCTCCACTGTCAGAAGGCCTCTCATCTGCACAACGTGATTTGTCCAATGCCAAAAAGGTGAAGAGACAAGCCTTTTCTGGTCCATTGACGGCAAAACCATGGCCAAAAAAGCCAATTGTTTCTTCTGGTAGTCCAATTGCCTCATCTGGATACCCTCTGCATTTTTCTCTGCCTTTCTTGCATACTTCAACGCCTGAACCTTCATCGACCCCTAAATTATCTTCACGTACTTCTCTCATGTCATCACCTAAAATAAGTGAGCTACACGAACTACCTAGACCACCAGCTAAAATAATCACTACAAGACCCTTACGTCCAGTTACTCGTTCAGGACCCTTGGTCTCAAAAGTTCAGGATTTTTCTCCTACAAACAAAGCAGCAGTATCTTCAGCTGCTTCTACCCTACCAACACCTCCAGCTCTTCCTCGCAGTTACTCTATACCATCTCGGGGTCAGATAGAAACATCACTTCATGTTTCTAAGCCACTGGAAGATATGACTTCATCACCTCCTTTAACGCCAATAGCCTTGGTGAAGGACCACCATACTTCCCCTGCTTCACAGCCTCCAAGTTAGCTAGTCAAATTGAAGGTGTAACAAAGAGAGCCACCAGGGATTTTTCTGGCTCTTCAAAGGAGCTTAATAATTCTTCTATCAGTGCAATTCAGTTAGGGGTGAAAGGCAGCATTTTGCTAGGGTGTATCCTAAATCTACAGGTTAAGCCTTCTGTTGCTTCTAATATATGGTGACAATTTTGTTCTTACCGTTAAGTATGTCTGTTTTTCTTCTCTCGCGAGATGCAGGCGTTCACCTTGTTACTATTCATAGCTTGTATGAGACCACAATAAGTGGCTTAGACAGCTGTTTTGAGATCTTTGTAAATATCTTACTAGTAGTAACCTATGAAGATGGAGAATAGGAAATTCTAGAGATAATATTTTTTCATTTGCTTCTTGGTAAGTTGTAACAGATGGATAGTTACAGTTTAATTGACATATCCTAATAACTTTAGTGGGAGAATTGGAATATTTTAGAGTTCAAACTTTATTTTGGCTCAATGCAACACAAGTGAACTCTGTTTAAGCATATTAGATTGATTTAATCTTTATTTCAGATAGAGGATGCAGATTACAGTTTAATTGACATATCCTAATAACTTTAGTGGGAGAATTGGAACATTTTAAAGTTCAAACTTTATTTTGGCTCAATGCAACACAAGTGAGCTCTGTTCAAGCAATATTAGATTGATTTAATCTTTACTTCAGATAGAGGATGTTGATTACAATTTAATTGACATAGCCTAATAACTTTAGTGGGAGAATTGGAACATTTTAAAGTTCAAACTTTATTTTGGCTCAATGCAACACAAGTGAGCTCTGTTCAAGCATATTAGATTGCTTTAATCTTTACTTCAGATAGAGGATGCTGAGAAAAAAACCATGCATCAAGGAGATAGTTGTATATTGAGTAAATGGCCAAAGGCCACCTGAATCCAATTTCGAATCTTCAACTATATATTTATACTTCAGGGGATCCTATTAATCACCTGAACATTTTAAAAGTATAATATACACCTCTTAAGAACTCATATCCAGATAGGTATCAAAAAGTAAGTGGCACGCACTTGTCACGTAATTTACCTTTTTAAAAATTAAAAATTACTCCTTCGTTTAAAAAAGAATGTCTCTATTTCCTTTTTAGTTTGTTTAAAAAAGAATGACCCCTTTCTTTTTTTGACAACACTTTAACATTGACTTTCCACGTGACATGTTTAAGACCACAAGATTAAAGAGCATTTTGATACATTTGATATAACTTTAATTTAGAACCACAAGATTAAAAAGTCTTATCTTTTTTCTTAAACTCCGTTCCAAGTCAAACTAGGTCATCCTTTTTGAAACGGAGGGAGAATTATTTTTTCCTTTATTCTACTTTCTTTTATATTAAACCTTTTTTCTCTTTCCTTTCTTGCTCTTCTTTTTCTTTACCTTTGACCAAATGATATCAAACTAGCAAAGTAAGATCAAATTTAGAAATTCTTGAGTGAAATTTCTTCATAAACCTTTTGTACATCAACTGAAAATTCATCATGATTCTTGTTTAATAGAATAAGAGAATTTGAAAGGGTTGATTAGTGGTAAAAGATAATGTCGACAAATTGTACGGATACAACATGAATATGTCGATCTTGTCGAGACATTTCAAAATCTGAGAAAGTAAGATGAGGTATGAACAATATAAAAATGATGGAATTGTTGTTGGACAGAATATTGATTTGTGAATCTGAAAGCACCATTGCAGCTGAATTAGAGATCGATCAGTTGAGGAAAATTTTGAATATCTTATACCTCGTTGAGATGAAGAAACAAGAGTTTGATTTTCAAATATGTATCTGTTATGCATTGATACAACAAACAAAAAGGTTGAAACGATGCATAACTTTGATGGATCATTCATACCTTTTATAATGTTGTGTAGTCATTTTTCTGAATTTTATTTTCGAGATGGATAATTGTGTATTTGTTCATGCAAGAGTAGAATGTTGTGTATCTGGTACATTCTATCATGTATCAACTATATGGTTTAGTAGATGTAATATTGTGTTCCATAAAATTGTGTATTTAACACACAATTTGTGCAGTTATGTTTGATAAAAAAATTGTACAATGTAGTGTACATGATTCATTATGTTGTGTCTAATACATGATTTAGTATTCGTATTAATGTACTCCATGTTTATTTTATCACATACACAGAGGCAAAATCTTCACTTTTTATCTCAAACTAAACAAACTTTTGATAATAACATTTATGTGTCATCATTTATGAATTCGATACATACTTGTGTGACAGTTTAATGTATCATGTATGATAATAAGTATCAGATACATTGTTGCGTGTCAGGATTGCTATTATGTAGTCATGACATGCTGTTATGTGTCAATTTCATAATTATTTTCTTAGTTGTCTATCTATAATAGAAAAAGACAGTATCGACAAATACATGATAAATGATACATTTGGTGAAAGTTATATCAACTATCAAAACAAATTAAGATTATGTATCAAAATTAATATTTGAACATGACACACTGTGCATGACGAAATTGAAATGCATCGTAGTTTAAAACAAAGACATTATGTGTAAATTATGAAATAAAATTAACTAGATACATTAAAAATCTAGTTAATGTATCCCAAACTATAACCGTAAGATATTTTAGTCTTACATGACATCCAAATATCTCCCACGTACCTCAATTGCGTGGAGTCACGGAGTATGCCACATAAGCAAAAGGTCCACAAAATTACAAAAAAAGTTCGGGTGGGGGGGGGGATGTAATAGGACCTTAGTTTAGTTAAGACGTGTCTCTGAAATTCGGTCATAGTTTAGGGGGGTACTTGTGTTTTTCCCATTATAATTTATAGTAATATGATCATATATTATAATTATATAAAAATAATGAAAGGAGACTTATAATTAGAGCTGTCAAAATGGGTTTAACCCATGGGGTTGGCCCAACCCTACCCTTTATTGGGGTAGGGTTGAAATATGATTTTTCAAGCCCATTTAAAACTAGGACTTATAAGCTCAATCCATATAAATCCTTGGCCCTTGAGGCTAGATCAGGGTTGGGCCGAGGTCGGCCCATGGGCCAAAACTTTTTATTAAAGAGTAATTTACAATAATCTCACTAATATATAATCTAATAATTTGAATACAAGTTATGTTGTATTATTATGAATCTTCGTACCCGATACATATATCTTGAAATATAAGAACTCAAAATTAGACTAATTTGTTTTAGATACACTCTATCCAAGTAGATTCACATGTATCTAGGATACATATATAAATCTCGCGCCCTCACCGCCCTCGCTTCTTGCTGGTCACTCTCTTATATCACTTACATATCTTGTATGCGAGATGCATGATAATTACACTAGATTTTTGCTAGTGTTATTGAAACACTAACCATATTTGATTGGAAAATCTTCTCATTTTCTTGATTTTATAGAATTATAAGTTTGAAAAGAAAAAAAATCAAAAAGAAAAATAGAAGCGCTAGCCCACCCCAGCCTTCGATCCTTCTAGGGTTGGGTTGGAGTTGAGCATTTTCAGGCCCAATTAAATAAAGGATCGGCCCGTCCTAGCCTTCAAATCCTTGACCTGTGAGACTTGGACCTGATGGGGGTTGGACCGACCCTTTTTGATAGCCCTACTTATAATATAGGCCATGAGAAAGTTATTATCTTGGAAGTGAAAATAATTTGCTAAAATCATGATTTTTAGTTATTATCTTGGAAGGGAAAATAATTTGCTAAAGTCATGATTTTCCAAGTGGATCAAATTATATATATATTAATTTGATGTATACTATATAATTATAATTATAAAATTATTCATGTAAAATCAAACGTGTGATTTTTAATTTAGAATATAGTATCAAAACTATTTTCATATAAAATATAACATTAATAATATTGATGTATATAGTTATACTAATGATTCACAATATTCCAGATAGATAAGATTATGACATATTTATACCATTTTCAAAAATCATTCTTATCATATATCTATCAATTTTTAAAAATAATTTTATCCTAAACAATGTATATTGTCTATCATATGTTTTTAAGAATTAACCTTATCTTAAAAAAATATGTACTTATTACACTATGACAAAAACGATCTTAAGTGGCTATTAATTAACGACAATAATTTAAGTGCAGTTAAATATATTTTTAGCGACAATTATACTCTTTATAAATGTCCCTAAAGTTTATAGAATCACTGGATCAAATGACAATTAACTAATATCGGTAAAATATCATCTTTGTTAATGTATATATTTATTGTCATTAAAAGCGTTTTTGTTGTAGTGTTAATCCACAATCTTCTTGATACTGACACGTTTGTCACACATTTTTAAGAATCATTCTTATTCTAAAAAATATCTACTTATTGATCTAAAATCTTTTAGATAGAATAGTTTATGACACGTCTATCACACGTATTTAAAATTTGTTCTTATCTTAAAAGATATGATTTTATTCTGAATTTGATATACCAATTAATAAGCCCACACTCACAAATTACTATAAAAGCCAATCATACTATGTCCTCAACTATTACAAGCAAAATATATTTTTTTATATTATCATTCTTTCTCAAGTAAAGTTTCATTATTAACTTGATATATTTTATATTATTTAAATTTTGAATATTTTTTTATATGGACAAGAGATTTTCATGTTGTTCTTGAGTTGATGAATTTTCTTTCATATTGGTGATAGATTAATAAACAAATATTAAGCTTGATATCCTCAGTTGACGATTGAAGAAATATTTTTTCTATGATTCTTCATCATTATCTAATAAGCAAAGTTTCTACTTATTGAATTTATATTTACAAGTTTTTTTTTTTTTAATGTATGAGTATATGTATAAGTGATTTTCATAAGATTATTTACTATTTTATATTAATTGTGATTTTATTTTATGTGTGGCTAAAATGGTTACTTTCATCACTAATAACAAGTTCAACAAGAAGAAAGTTATGTTCATAATCGGAGCAACAAGAAGAAAGTGTTGTTCGTGTTGCTCCCATTATGAATATCACTTTCTTCTTGTTGGACTTGTTTTTGATGAAAGTAATCATTTTAGCTAAACATATAATAAAATCATAATCAGTATAAAATAGTAAATAAACTAATGGAAACCACTCATACATATATTCATACATTAAAAAATCTTGTAAATATAAAGTTAATAAGTAGAAATCTTGCTTGAGATGTAATAAACTATGTAAAAGAATATCTTGTAAATACTGATAGATCTATACTAACTCAAGATGGCAAGCCTATTGCTTTTTTCAGCAAGGGGTTAGCGGCGGAGGCCTATCCAGGAATTTGACATGACGGGTATACTATTACGAAAAATATGAATTTAAGATATAAATTTAATCGATTTAACATTTTAGGTTTTATTCACTAAAAATTGACCGAAGTCATTTATTATATGTTATACCATCTAATATTACTAGTTTTAATAAGCACAAGTTTGATTTAATTATATAAAAAATTAGAGTGCTAAAATTTTTGGAATTTCCAAAAGTGACAAACTTAAAAATTATGAAAGATTAAAGTTATATATATAAAGTGCTACCAATTTTCACTTAGAGAGATGTTACCTAATTTTAGGAAGAAAAAAAATACATAACAAGGTAGATGTAAGATTCGAACTTCTAACCTCACACGGAGAAGCACACCTAACCTATCATTACATATTTGATACCTCTAGTGAATTTCACTCATCTATATGTAATTTATTTTAAAAAATATATAACACAACTATATATCATTTCAGAAGGGAAGTATGAGTTCACGCGAATCTGGTGAACCACTCTTGCATACGCCTCTAGTTAGAGGTTAAGGTCAAAACTTTATCTGCATATGACTGTGAGGCCAAGTTGATCTCTTATTTCCATGCTAGTTCTATTGCTGGTCTTTTTGGCATTTTTGCTACTCTCCACAGGTCGAAACATGAGTTCTATTAGAAGAGAATGAAACAAGATGTGTATTCCTTCATTAGAGAATGTGATACCCGCCAGAGGTGTAAGGGTGAAACTGTGGCATTGTAATGATTTAGAAAATCATTTTTGGAAATTTACATAAATTATTGTTTTACCCCTCCTTATATTGTCCTCAAGCTAACTCTAATGAATTTTGAAATTTGTTTTGAGTTTTGATTAAAAATTATGAATCATGTAAGTTTTTGGGTTTTAAAAGGTTAAATTATTAAAAAATGATTTTTTGTATCTTTTGAATTTTTTATTATCAAAATGGAATTTCATAGATTCAGACTGTCCCAAAATATGAAAATTAGTCTAAGAGAGTTTTAGGTTTCAGAGTTGGAGTGTTTTTGAGGATTTGAGGTTCTTAGTTAGAAGTTTTAGTCTTCAAATTGACTTTTGATAACATTTGAGGTTCGAATGCTCAAATTGAATTTCTGAAAGTTCCATTAGATTCGGGGGAAGATTTTAGGCTCAAAGAAAATCTTGGTGGAATTTTCAGAAGTCTCAATCTTGTTTTGACCTTTTTAAGTGTTAGTTCCTTTTTTGTAACTATTATAAATGTCGGGTTAAGAAGACGTTGAATTCATATTTTTAGTTTGGAACGTCGATTTTAGTTAGGTTGCGTATATGGTTTATGTGTATGAGGTTCTGAACTAATCTCGAGAGTCCATTTGATGATTTTGTTGTTGGCTGATTTTTTTTGGTGTGCTCGCATTAGATAGAAATGATTTGTTAAAGCGAGTCTCGCTTTCGCGTACACATGGAAACTTTCACAGCTTTCATTTTAGTAAAGGATGGATCTTGAAAGTGATAGACCACATTTTAGTGGGGCTTTCTTTAGCGATGATCACAAAAGCGAAGCCTAGTTCGCAAAAGTGAAGGCGGGATTTATTTTCGTTTATTGAAAGAATGACTTTAAAAATACATTAAATAAGGATAGAGTTGTAAATTTACTTAGTTTCTTAATACAAGGGAAATCTAAAAATGTAACATATGTCACGACTCAAAAATCACGAGTCATGATGACACCTATGTTCCCAACCAATAGGTAAGTCAACCAACATATTTTAACAAACTTAACTAACTAATGAGTGAAAAGACAACAATTAGCAAAATCTCCAACACTGAGTTCCTTATAAGTACGAATGCGGAAAACTGAAAAAATGTACTACCTAAGAATTGGTGTCATAAGTACAAGATTTTCTAAAATACGATGCAAGTCTGAAACGAAAATGACAAATCTAACATAAGGGATATCCTGTCTGAATACTGAATAACTAAATAAGTAAAAGATAGAGGGAGGTGTGGGCCACGGAACAGTCAAGCAGCTCACCACAACTCCAAGACACTCCAAACTCGGACTCAAACTGCTCCTACTCGGAATCGAATCTGCACCACAAAGAGTGCAACAAGTGTAGTATGAGTACGAAACCACGTGTACCCAGTATGTCTCATTGACCGTCAACGAAGAAGTAGTGACGGGAGTTTATATAAGAAAAATAAATTCTTAAATTATACAACTATATATATATTATGCTTACTATTCAAGTTTCATCAATAAAGGTAATCAAACATCAAGTACTTTCCAACCACCAAACAAACACATAATCATCAAGAATGAATGATGTGATGAAATCCAATGCAATATGATACCATGAAATGATATGTCTCAGAATACCCAGTACTCACTCAACCGTATATACATGATACTCCTCGAAAATACATCAAGATTTCATGACCCATGGGGGACTCGCGAGGTCCATCTACCGACACGGACGATCTTTACGTGTCTGTGCGGACGATCTCAACGCACTATCATAATATCAAACAATTTCCGCACGGACGGTCTCCACGTGCCCAAATCACAATCTTAACATCTCACCATCCCCAGCAGGGACGATCTCCACGTGCCCAACTTATACTCAATCTCATGTCAATGCATGTACACAATATTATTTCAATATAAGGGGATGACGATGCATCTCACTCACTCAATATCAACATAATACATAATCACCTTAATTATCACAACAATACGGGTGTAATAAAGAAAACACAATCACACAATAATTTCAAGTCAATAATAAATCAGCTAATGCCCATATGCTTGACAATTCTCAAATTACAATCCGCATTCTATAGTAGTAACTTTCCATTTTATAACACCGATACTCGTACCAATGCCCGTCACACCATTGATATGAGACCCCCATCTTTCGCCCTTACCCCTTTAAATATTTTCATTTTTAATCTTTAATTAGGAAAACGTCCTTCAACAAGTCTAAAAAGTCTTAACATACCTTAGATGCCGAACTCGCACCACGAATCTTTTAAGATTTTTCCTTTCCTTTTCGCAAAGTTTCGGAACGTTCCCAATCTACCAATGATGCAATATTCATAAGTAAGCGATTTTGTAGACATTCAAATTATTATATGTCTATCATAGACACTAAAACTTATTCATATTTCTAATCAAGCTTTAAATCTTGATATAATTTGTACGCCCAAATTATCATACTTGCTAAATTTCAAGTCAAGAGTTTTAACTTTAACCTCTCCAAATACCCTAGAATTTAATGTTAAATCAAATAATATACACCCAATAATTAATTACCTATCTCAATATCTCAAAAACTAGTATCTTAATTTGATAATTAAATAAAATAAGAACAAATTTCACCTATTGAAAGAGGTAGTACAACGTGACTATTTTTTTCCTTAACCCATTCTACAAAAATGTCAAATTCCTAAATATTTCTACCAAAATTTTTTTTTCTTCCAAAAAAAATTCTGTAAAACTTCAAATTTTTCTACAAATTACTGCTCCTTGTAATCATTAGCCAGTCATTGCCAATAATTAAATTAATTAAAATTTAAACCCTAGCAAATCATTAGAAAATATTATTTTAATAATAAAATAGAAAGTTTATTTTTTTAAAAAACCCCTTCTGCACTACACAACGAGAAATTCCCAAACCTGCGTTGGTTATCATTCCTGTAATCATTGTCTAATGATTTCCTTCTAATTATTATTACGTAAACAACCATCCCATTCAACCTAATAAATATACTAAGGGCCCGTTTGGATGGGCTTAATAAAAGCAGCTTTAAAAAAGTACTTTTGAAAGTGCTGAAACTTATTTTTAAAATAAGCAGTTATGTGTTTGGATAAAAGTGCTGAAGTTGCTATGCCAAACGTGAAAAGGGAAAAATGGAAGAAAGAGATGTTAGGGTTATGTGGGTAATTTGGAGATTGTATAAAAATATTAAGGGCAAAAAGATAAAAATATGGTCAACTTAAAACAGCTTATAAGCTAAAAAAAAAAAAGCACCCCTACCCCAGCTTTTAACTTTTGGCTTAAAATAAGTTTTTTTTAACTTAAAATAAGTTATTTTGAGTTATTTTGAGTCTTGCCAAACAGCTGAATAAGTCAAAAATCAGCTTTTAAGTCAGTTTGACCAGCTTTTAAGCTGAGCCAAACAGGCTCTAAATTTTCTCAAACTTCTCAATACCAAGTGACAACAAAATAATACATTATCAATATATTCTTTTGCACCAACATTCATATTACTTATGTGCACTTATGCATAAATTATAGTTGGCTAAAGAAAAGTTTTTACCTGAAGTATTTATTTTTCCGTCCTTCTCGCTCTGTATTCTACGCTGCACAAATTATCTTTTGTTTTCCCTTCTTCTGACTCCACTAACATATTTTAATTGCATGGGCCAAAAGTAAAGGGGTATCAAAGGAATTATGGACTTGCCCACTAACTATAATCAATATTAATTATTTAATAAAAATTTCCTCAACTAGATATTCGTAATTATCGAATATTTCAAAATTCTCGATTTAAATTCTATGAAAAAAGTCAAATTAGTCCTAGTTCTAAAAACGATCTAGCGGGGGTCGTTACAATATAAAAAGGAACGATGTGAGTATTTATTAAAGAAATGTATCCAAATATAATTGAGATTCTAAATAACAAATAAAATAAAAGGTAAAATAAGAGTCCCATAAAATCACCGCACTAACCAATAAAATAGGTCTTAAATCGTGTAGCTATTTATTTTTTAATAAATTGTCATGTTTGTAATTAAAATCCTAATGTTATAAATAAAAAGACTAGAATAATATTATGTAAATTAAGGTCTTAAATAATGTATTCCTATAATTTTTTTTGTTACTTGTATTAAATTATTTTATTTTTATGAAAAAGATTTATCTGTACGAATACTCTTAGGGAAGAAAAAGAAAAAGAATAACGATAAATAAGATCTGAAAAAATATTTTTTTAATCTTTCCAATCATTTTATTAAAGAAAATGGATGTTTGTGCTTTTGTTGATTAGAGTGTCAAGTCTCTTGTAAAAAATGCAAGTGTTGAGGAATTTAAATTTTTTTACTAAGATCACAAAGCTAAAAAAAATGGTATATCACATTAATTGCTAGATTTATGCTCATTCAGTATTTATACCAAACAGCTATTCGAAAAATTTTATAGTAGTAATTACGAATTCAAGTGAAAAATATATAATATTATTTAAAATATTATTCTTTCAATATTGATAGTGTGTGAGAAATTTAACAATAGTAAATACATATATTGAGTGACTTTTTGAAATTTTATTTTCTAAATGGTATTTACTTTTCTTTTTTCCTATTCCCCGCAATTAATAATATATATATAGGATACTATACAATTCTATCTATATTAAAATCATGGTGGGGGCGAGTTGTACCTAGAGGAAGAAGAAATTGAACGCCGTCTGATCATTATCGCAACCTTATCTCCTTTCTTGTTATAAATTAATAAAATAATCATAATAATTTTGTGTTACTTATTCTAATAAATGGGTAAAGTGGTATAGGGTTTTAACAAATTATGGTTTTAGCCCATTAACCACCAATTAAACTTAATTATTTAAATCATACGTCAAAAAAAATAATATCGTAGCTATCGAATAGTTCAAAATTTCAAATGAACTTCACCGACTAGTCAAAAATTACTCGGAGCGACTATCAAGAGGGGAAAAATAGTAATTTTATAAAAGTTTTCAAAAATGACCTTGTGGGTCATTACATTATCCACCACTAAAAATCGTGTTCGTTCTCGAACATAAGGAAGAAGAAAAAGTAAGAATAACCATCATTACAAAAAGCTTAAGTTATAATCTACTAGTTGGTATTCATCTCTCCAAGTGAGATCCTCCTTATGATCACTCCATCAAGATCAACTAATAAGAATTGAACTTTCGAACCAAACTTTGAAAGATGTACAAATTTGGAGTGATTATCAACCCACAAAATAACTCATGAACCCATTCTGATCTGAAACACTCTGTATTATAACATAATCTCCATGATGAATCTTTTCTCACATAACTACAATAAAATTCGAAATTAATACTTGCTACAACCAGAAATGAACTTGAACCAACCATCTCACACTCATGATGCACAAACCACTACATATCTTATCAAAATTCTCTTCTCACAACATTATATTTCCACGAGCTTAATTTAAATAATTGGATCTTAGACATTTGATACTCATTAAGGGAAAATCGTACTCAACAAACCCAAAGAAAGAAATGATCAAGTAATTACCGAACAAGTGATACACTTAAGTATATAGAACCTTTAACAACACTATCGGCAATCAAAACTTACTCTTCACGGTAGCTCTTCTATGAGTTCTCATAAGTAAGGCTGTGCATGTAGAATCACTAGCATACTTCAACTATCCCAAAGAACACCAAATCTTACATAATTGAAATGAATAAGTCTAACCAAGGTTGTCATCTTACCAAGAGGACAATCACAGGATCGGTACACCAGATCCACCAATAAGGATTCACCCATAGATATGAAAACACGTGTGGGTATAGGTAGCGAATCAAACTCAAAATCATATCCAAAATGAAGTATATGGTCATATAAGAATATACAAAACCAAAATCAACTAGATACTCCTTCTATAGGACCCATATTAATAAAATTTCATTCATCTGACTCCATCTCTCAGTTTGTAGCCACCCACAATCCACCAGATTGATCCCCATTGTAATTGCTCACATACTTGTTTTATCGAGCTCCACATACTCTTCACATCATTCCACTAATTCTCATAACTCTAAATACTAACAACTATTACAATCACTAGGTTATTCACCTTACTCTCAAACCATCAATAGTATCAAAGTCTTCTTAATAAATTATTTTTGCCTCCAAAATTTCAAAACTATGACTTCCTTTTTTTCTCATGATAG
The DNA here is from genome assembly GCF_001406875.1 of Solanum pennellii. Lineage (NCBI taxonomy): Eukaryota > Viridiplantae > Streptophyta > Magnoliopsida > Solanales > Solanaceae > Solanum > Solanum pennellii. The sequence goes on along the minus strand of NC_028637.1, from coordinate 4,643,272 downwards.
ATATGGGTTTCATCCAAGGCTAATTACACTAATTAAATTTTTTTTTTGTACATTTTCATCGTGATAAAACTATTGAATTTTTCCAAAGTCAGCTCCACACAGTCTCACATACCAACTTTAACTACCACTCACACCCTTATATATATCATGTTTAAACTTAGAGAAATGTTTGACTACCTCAATGAGTCTATATAGTATGACCACATAACTTTTATTTACTCTCAATTGTCTATGTAATTTGTCATAACAGTTAGTGTACCATCAACAAAGTAATTTTAATCCCCCCGAAATTCTCAATAACTATGTACAAATTTGAACAATTTAGCTTCACATAACAACCCCTAATCTTACACACCTCATTGCTTGTAACCTTAATCAAAACTCAATTTTTATTAATGGAGTTGAAAGGCCCCTAGTAAGTCTGTGTTAAATCAGTTGTCACATCATATAGTCATATCTAAATTCATAGGTAAAAATCACTACAACTTTCAACTACAAACCAAAGATTTGTACGAGAGATCTTATTATTTCACATTTCCTAAATTCTTTCCATGTTAAAAAATTCAAATACCTTGCTCTTCAATACATCAGAATTTTTTTTATTTCGCTGACTCGCTTACCAATCTTATCATCTGACCAACAATCCATTATATTTTTGCCTTATCCTCTAAATCAAAACATTACGTGAAACCCCCTTAGGTGTAACAATCAAAAGTAACCAACTGTACTACTCAACTTTTAAGTCCTTCCAAATATTTTATGCTCAATGTGATCGATTCTTTCTTACCTTACCAATTCATACCTTGACAAAACACACTACCACAACTATATTTTAACATACTTTCATCATGCGGGGTGTGTTGTTTCAAACCCTAAACCTACTTACCAACGAGAAGTAGATTTATATGGTGTCGCCGTAGATAAAGATCATTTTTGTTTTGTTGAGTTTATTTCGTACACTAAAGAACTTGGGTACACAAATGTTAAGGCATTTTACTGTGAAGATGGTGATGAATTATTTCAAGTTACTTCTAATACTCAACTGTTAGAATTTGTAAAAGACTTGGTAGATGGTGATGAGTTTCATGTTTATATGGTCCATAAAGTTGATGAATTAGAAGAAGAATTACCTGCTTCATCTTCTCTTTTACCATGGTCTGACACTGTTGATGAATTTGTGGGTATTAACGTTGAGGGGACTGTGGATAATGATTCAAATTTGAATGGAGGTGATACAAATCATAATGAAGCTAAATCAGATCTGCTTAGTAGTGACTCAGATGTAGATGATATTCCAGATGAAGATGACTCAAATGTTGATGAAGAACTGAGATCCCTTAGGGCTGAAAGGAGAAACAAAAGAAATGAAAAAAGATAGGAAGAAAAAACAGTAACTGAAGAAGTACCAAAGGTGAGGCAGGTGTAGACAGAGACTTTGAAGATATTGGAGTAAATAAAAAGGATAGATATATTGGCAGATTGGGAGGGGATGAGAAGTACATTGATAGATCAAAATGTGATAGTGATGATAGCACTGATATCTTAGATGCAGAAGTTGTTAGAGGTGGTGATCTACCAGGCAGAAGAAAGAGTAAAAAGGTCAGCTATGACGATGAATATAGTGTTGCTATTTTTGAACTTCAAATGATTTTTGAGAATGCTAAGGAATTTAGAAATGCACTAGATAAATATGCTGTTGAAAAAAAAATTCAGATTAAGTTAAGGCCTAATGAAGCTCATAGAGTGAGAGCTAAATGTAAACTCAAAGAAAAATGCAAATGGTTGTGCTATGATGCTATTGATAGGGATTCTGGTAACTTTATGATTAAGAATTACCATTCTATACACAAATATTTACACCATCTAATAAGAACAAAATGTGTACAACTAAGTTCCTAGCAAGTATATTCAAAGAAGAAATAACTACACAACCATTTTTGAGGATTTGGGAAATACAAGAATTGTGCAGGGAGGAGTTAGGACTGCATGTCGGTAGAACAATTTGTCACAAGATAAAGATGATGATTCTTAGAGAAAACATGAAAAACATTGGTGATTGGAATATGGAATCGGCAAGGGTATTGTGATTATGCTGAAGTTATAAAACAAATCAATCCTGGTAGTTCTGTTTGGGTAAGAATGGATAGAGAAATCGTACCAGGAAAGAAATTATTTGTGTACTTCTATGTATGCTTGGATGCATTGAAGAAGGGGTGGAAGAAAGGATGTAAAAGAATAATAGGATTTGATGAATGTTTCTTAAAGGGTGCTTGTAAGGGTGAACTTCTTGTAGCAGTTGGCAGGAATGGAAACAATCAGATGTTTTCTATAGCTTGGGCAGTTGTGGACAAGGAGACTAGACACAGCTGGAGCATCTTTATCAACTACTTGAAAGATGACTTGCAGTTGGGTACTGGACTGGGTCTTACTGTAGTGTCAGATATGCAGAAGGTAATTAATTGTCTATTACTTTGATAATTGTAGATTTGTAAAATATGTTTTCTTTCTTGAAATTTATTGAATTGTATTTTATTGTAGGATCTTCAAGGAGCTGTTGCTGAACTGTTACCAAATGCTGAAGTTAGAATGTGTGCTAGACACATCTGGTCTAACTAGAGTAAAATATGGAAGGGAGAGAAAAGGAGCAAGCAATTTTGGAGATGTTCGAAAGCAACTTTTGAAGTGAAGTACAATGAGGAGCTTTACAAAATGTGCAAACTTGGTAAGGAAAACATTAATCAAGATCTATTACATTATCTAAAAGTGTCATAGGTTAGAGAATTCTTTCAAGAGCACTCCAAATATGATGCAATTGAAAATAACATGTCTGAAACCTTTACTCATGGATATTATCTTGTAGACATAAATCTATAATAATCATGTTGGAGGAAATAATGAGAAAATTAATGACTAGAACTGTGAATATGGTTAAGTTTGCTGTCACCTGGATATGTGATATTGCACCCATGGCTAGCTTATGTTAGAGGAGAATAAGGAAAAGTCTAGGGATGCAAGGTGCTTTGGAATGCTGATGTTGGGTTTGAGATTGGAGAAGGGCAGTATAGGCATACAGTCAACTTTACTAATAGAGTTTGTAGCTGTAGAACTTGGCAATTGAGAGGCATTCCCTGTCAACATGCTATTTCTGCATTGTACCACATAGGACAGGAACCTGAACCACTTGTGGAGCAATGGTATAGGAAGGATACTTTTTTAAAGGCCTATAGTCATTTTATTCAATCAATTCCAAATACGAAGATGTGGCCTAAAACTAACAATCCAAGGATTGAGCCTCTTGAGCCTAAACAAATGCCTGGTAGACCTCCAAGATATAGAAGAAAGAGTAAAGATAAATCAAGAAAGAAATATGGAAAGATGTCCAAACAAGGGGTGAAAATTATTTATTCTCAGTGTAAACAATCAGGCCACAACAAGAAATATTGCAAAGTAAAATAATTTATTATTTGTTTGTGTCTTTTTTAAAGTCTTCTTGAATATTATGAACATACTTTATGTTTTATATTTAGGTTGATGTCATACTTCACAACCAGCTAGCCATAATTCACAATTTACTGCTGGTCAAAGTTCACAAAAAAGTAGTCACCCTGAACAAACAAACTCCTACCAACCTGGACCAACAACATCAAACAATCGTGCTTCTTCAACAACCGTTTGTGGTGATACCAGTAGAGTTAAAAGGGCTAGGGAAACTGCAAAAACAAGCCAACCACCATCAGTTGGGGATACAAGTATTCCTGTTACAAGAGGAATAACTAGTCAATTAACTCCAAGGACAAGACAAACTGCTGGACAAAAAGAGGAAATGTTGAAACTGGAGAAGATTCTGTAAGAGGGGAACCAAAGAGGCAAACTAAGGTGGAGCAAGTAATGTTGGATTTGGCATCTACACAAGTGCAAGTGAAACCCAAATACTAAACGTAAGTTTATCACTAACTGCCTCTTAAATGAATGAAAGTTTATATATTAATTTTGATTTGTTCTTAAAAAAACAGCCTGGGACTTCAAGTCAAAGAATTCTACCAACAGGTTCAAGTTACAAGGTTGCAGTTTAACGGGTATAGATAGTGGCTTTAAGCCTAGAGGCTTAAGATGAAAAAACAAGGATCCTGTCACCACTTCCCAATTTCAGCAAATGGCATACAAAAAGAAGTAACACCAACTTAGAATAGATTGATTTTGGGCCCTTATTATGTTGTCGTATGTTTTTGGAGTATGCTAGCTTTATTTTGATACTAGTAAACACTTTTGTGACGGTTGTATGTAACTTTTGTTTATGCTAGCTTTATTTTGAGACCTTATTTTGGTACACTTTTTTGAAGGTTGTAGCATTGAATATTATGTAGCATAATGCTAACCTTTGAGCTCATTATAGAGCATTCAGTATAACTATCTACATATTGTGTAATTTGGATGTTACACTGTGAGAATATGATCAATGGTTTATAGCCTGGACATTTTCTTTTGATACTACTTTATATGTAGTCAAAAGTAAATTTTACAGTAATAACAACATTAAAATACTACTAGAACTTAGAATTTCATTGAATTCAAAAGCACAATTACATCAAAAACTTACAGCAACAACAACATCTAAATACTACTATATCGAACACCGTTTGGCTCATCAAAATAGTACTAGATCGAACATCTCAAGAACACTAACAATTTGACTTCAATTTCCGTATTCCAAACATAAGCAACTCAGTAGCAACGACACCAACAATAAATATATTTTTTGCTCGCTTTAACTTTTCATCAAGAGCATTGACTTTCTTCAACAATTTCCACATTACCTTGTTTGCTTGTGGAGGGTGTCGATATTCATACCAAAGAAAATAGTCACAACCACCCTTTTTCTATAAACCAATCAAAAAGAATTAGACGCAAACGAATTAACCGTCAATTGACCTGAAAAAAGTAAGGGAACAAGAATTTTATCTTTGAAATTCTACAAGTAAAAAATCTACGCCCTGAATTTAATTGGGTCCATAAAGTCTTTAATAATGCGTCATTACCACACCTACAATATCGACCTTCATCCGCAGATGCCATGGAAGAATTGGAGAAGCTTGCCATGAAAGGCTTAAGAAGAGAAATTGAAAAAGAAGAGAGAAATTGGGGTTTAAATTAGGGTATAATTGAAATAAAATCAATATAAATAGATGACGTGGAGTAATATTATCGTTGAGGACTCCATATCAGACAAAATTTTCATGTTTACGCGCCTTGCATCAGTGAAATTCATGCGGACTCTAGCTGTGCAAAAAGTGTTTAAGTGACACATAGATACCCTACATTAGGTGTTTAAAATAAAAATCCTCCAGTTGAGATATCCAAGTGAAAGATTGTGCCAAATTTAGGAGGTTACCGATGAGTTACCACTAGAATTTAGATTTTCCAATATCAATAAGTCCAACTTACAAAAAAATTAATAGATAAGTAACGTGTAGTCCCATTCATTATAGTATCAAGTCCAATATATAATTATGTACACGATATAAATAATAGGACGTAAAAATTTATACATGGTAAAGATCAAACTATTAGGTGAACTGAATTGTAAATTGTTGTGAAATATTCTAAAGACTCGAAAATCAAATTTGAAATATTCAAATCTACTAGTCAATCAAACTAGAAAAATCAATTTAACCAAAATTATTTGAATTAAAACTTTAAACTGTCATTTCTTCAATTCAAAAATCAAAATTTCAAATATTTTTTTTTCATATTTTATGTGAATGACCCAAACATCCACCCAACCTTTATTGCAAGAAAGAAAAGGATTCTAAGACTAGGAAACTTTCAAATATGGTGGCTCATTGTTAAGATTTCTACAATGAAAATGAGAAGATGTAAGCCAATTTAAAAGTTATTATTCCCTCTATTCAATAATACTTATTTATTATTGATTTTGGGGAAAAGGGTCTGATATACCCCTCAACTTTGTCATTTAGAGCTGATATACCCCTTGTTATAAAAGTGACTCATATATACCCCTACTTGTATACAAATGGCTCACATATACCCTTTTCCTCTAACGGAAATGAAAAAATAATAATTTTAATCTAAATTTTTATTATTTTTTCCCAAAAAATATAATCCCATATGAGTAAATTTAATCCTCGTCAAACATATTTTTTTTGACTTTTTTTTGTTTCAATGACTAATTTATAATTATTATTTTGATAATCAAATTTATTTATGTTTCACAAATATTCTTGTAAAACTTATTGTAGATGACCAAATTTTTTCTTCGAATACGAAATTAAATTACAATATGAACAAAAAAAATAGTTCAATTTTTTTCTTCTTTAAACTTAGGAATGAAAGAAAAAAACAAAATAAGAATAAGAAACTCAAATAGTTATAATAAAAGAAGTCAAAAAATAATTTATGTATGAAAAAAATTAAAATATACCTTGAACTTTGATAGAAGAATCATATATACCCCTAAATAATTTTTTTAAAAAAATTAGAAGTAATAAATATAAATTTTAAACTAATTTATTAACTTTCATTAAATGAAGGGTATATGTGAGCCATTTTGTAATGGCAGGGGTATATGTGAGCCGTTTGTATAACGGCAAGGGCATATATGAACCACTTTTATAACAAGGGGTATATCAGCTCCAAATGACAAAGTTGAGGGGTATATCAGACCCTTTTCCCTTGATTTTGCATAGTTTTTAAGAAAATATTAATAGAATTAAAATTTTACTATATCACCTTTTGAATATAATAAATATAATGTTTTGAAAATGTAATAGAAAAATAACTAAAATTAATGATAAAGATAAATTAGGAACTAAGCGTAAAGAAATATTAATTTTATAAAGTAGACAACTATTATTGAACGTCTCAAAATAATATAATAGACAACTATAGTTACAGAGAAAACGTAGTTTTTAAAAACTTCTAGAAGTTCTTTTGAAAAAATTCATTTTAGACTAGGCCTAAATTATAATGCACATGACGTGTTTTACTAGAATTGATCAAATTACTTAAGATTAATATTTTAGATTGTTATGTTAAGATATAATGTACAGGTATTCTTCTAGACTATGATTAGAAATTTAGAGACATATCTTAATTAAATTAAGGTTTTATTACCCTTATGATTTTTTTTTAATTTGATACATCTTTTGCCATAAATGACACATTTCGTGAATCCACGCACTTGAGGCGCGTGAGAGATATTTGAATTCCACGTAAACTAAAAGTGCACAATTTTTTTTAAAAAAATGGATCAGAAAATAATAGAACCTTGGTTTAGTTAAAATACGTCTCTAAAATTTTCGTCATAGTCAAGGAATATTTCTACCTTATTCCTTTAACTTTGACTTAATTGTACCAAATAAATTTATTCTTTTATATAAAAAATATCACTTTAAATTCATTTAAACATCATTATCATTAGATCGTTTTTATGTTAATATTGGACTAATTACCACGTTCATTAATGAATTTATTTTAATTTTTCTCTTCTATTGTTAATTTTTATCAGGTAAGAGTTAAAGAGTATATGAGTTATTTAAATTTTACAATGTATATAACATATAGGACGAAAATAACATTCTATTCGTTTCCTCCTTTTTTTCGTCATCGTTCAAGATTTTCTATATTAATGTGAAAAGTAATTGCAATTTACAAAATTTTTTTATATAATTATCAGATATCTAAATTTTTAGTATTATTTTTTCAAAAATTTATATTAGATGTAACTTGTATGTATGTCCTATCCCTTTTAAATATGTTTTTAAGAATTAAACTTATCCTAGAAAATATGTACATGGATCTTTAGTGACTATTAATTAACGATATAACATAATTGCAGCTAAATATATTTTTAACGATAATTAATAGTCTTTAGAAATGTCTCTAAAGCTCATAGCAACACTGGACAAAATGATAATTAACTAATATCAGTAAAATATCACTCTTTATTAATGTATGTATTTATTGCCGTTAAAACATTTTTGTTATAGTGTTAATTCACAATCTTCTAGATACTGACACGTTTGTCATACGTTTTAAACAATCGTTCTTATCCTAAAAAATATCTACTTATTAATCTAAAATATTTTAGATAGAATAGTTTATGACACGTCTATCACACATATTTAAGATTTATTCTTATCTTAAATGATATTAATTTTTTCTGAATTTGGTATCCCAATTAATAAGCCCACACTCAACATATTACTATAAAAGCCAATCATACAATCTTGGTTAACTATTACAAGCATAACATATTTTTTATACTATCATTCTGTCTCAAGTAAGTTTCACTCTTAACTTGATATATTTTATATTATTTAAATGTTAAATATATTTTGATATGCATAAGTGATTTTCGTGTGAGTATCTACTATTTTAATGTGACCACTTATTTTGTTTTATGTGTAGAAAAGTGAGCATTTTTCTCAATAATTACAAGTTGAACAAGAAGAAAATGGTACTCATAATAAGAGCAAGAGAATAAAAAATCTCTACTCTGTTGACCTTGCAAGAAAAAATCAGTGTTTGTGACCTTATGGTAAGAACATCACTTTCTTTTGCAACTAAGAGTTATACAAATGAAAAATAATTATTAATTTTTTTCGTTTAAAAATGAATTAGCTTTTTTTTTTATCTGTTTCAAAAAGAATGATATTTTTTCTTGTAGTATTTTAATTTTAACTTTTCACGTGGCATGTTTAAGGCCACAAAATTAAAGGAAAATTTTATACATTTCACATAACTTTAATTTAGAACCACAAGATTCAAAAATCTTCTTTATTTTCTTGAACTTCATATCAAGTCAAACCAGATTATTCTTTCTGAAACGGAGGGAATAGTATTTTTTATTTTACTTACCAAAACATATTTTTTGTCGTAATGTTATATAGATGTCATTTAAGAGTTATACAAATGAAAAATAATTATCTAATATTTTTATATTTTTGTCATAATATTTTTTTATAATCATTCTATTTACAAAATTTTGTTTCAATAAATTAAATTATTTTTGAAAATTAAGTTGTTTTCAGGATTAGTAGATAATGTACAAGTAATATATATTAAATATGCCGATTACATCAAAGAAATTCACAATTCATGGATATTCCTGAAATGGATAAGTATTTAAGAGAAGAAAAATAAATTAAATAATGTTGACCAATTAATAGAAGTACATTTTTTTTCAATCAGCAATTGAAAATATTAATCCAATTTTACAAATTAATTTATCGCTAATTTGAGAATTCAACAATTGAAGAATGAAAAATGTGATCATGGTCATATTTTAAGAACATTGATTGTATCAATATGATGCAATTCCATCTCAAGTAAGATTTTTACTTATTGACTTTATATCTATAAGTTTTTTTAATGTATGAGTATATGTATAAGTGATTCTCATGAGATTATTTACTATTTTATATTAAATATGATTCTATTTTATGTGCGGCTAAAATTATTACTTTCATCACCACCAACAAGCTCAACAAGAAAAAAGTGGCTTTCATAATCGGAGCAACAAGAAGAAAGTGGTGTTCCTGTTGTTCCCATGATGAACATCACTTTCTTCTTGTTGGACTTGTTGTTGATGAAAGTATTAATTTTAGCTACACAAAAAATAAAATCAAAATTAATATAAAATTGTAAATAATCTAATGAAAATTACTCATACATTAAAAAATCTTGTAAATATAAAATTAATAAGTAGAATTTTTGCTTGAGATGTAATAACTATGTAAAAAGAATATCTTGTACATGGTGATAGAGTTGTACTAAACTTAGGATGGCAAGCCTATTGCTTTCTATCCAGGATATTGACATGACGGGTATATTATTACGATAATTTTAAATTTAAAATATAAATTTGATCGATTTAATATTTAGATTCTATTCACTAAAAATCGAGTGAAGTCATTTATTATATGTTATACCATGCAATGTTACTAGTTTTAATAAGCACACGTTTGATTTTATTATATAAAAAATTACATTGCTAAAAAAATTATGAATTTCCAAGGTGACAAACTTAAAAACTATGAAAGATTAAAGCTATACATATAAAGTGCTACCAATTATCACTTAAAGAGGTGTTACCTAATTTTAGAAAAAAAAATACATAACAAGGTAGATGTAAGATTCAAACTTCAAACCTCACACGGAAAAATGCAGCTAACCATCATTGCATTATTTGGTACAACTAGTAAATTCACTCATCTATTTTTAATTCATTTTAAAAATATGTAACACAACTATGTGTTATTTCAGAAGGAGAGCATGGATTCACGCAAATCTGATGACCCACTCTTACATACGCCTCTGATTAGAGGTTAAAGATCAAAGCTTTATGTGTGTATGACTCTGAGGCCCAAGTTGATCTCTCATTTCAATGCTAGTTCTATTGGTGGTCATTCTGACATTTTTGCTACTTTCCACATGTTGAAACATGAGTTCTATTAGAAGAGAATGAAACAAGATGTGTATTTCTTCATTAGAGAGTGTGATAGCTGTGAGAGGTGCAATAGTGAAATTGTGACATTGTAATAATTCAGATAATTATTTTTGAAAATTTATATAAAATCATCGTTTTATCCCTGTAGATATTGATCTCAAGCTAATTCTAATTGAACTTTGAAATTTGTTTCGAGTTTCGAATAAAAAGTTATGAATTATGCAATTTTTTGGGTTTTGAAAAGCTAAAATTGTTAAAAATGATTTTTTGTATCTTTTAAATTTTTGAGTATCACAATGGAATTTCATAGATTCAACTAGTCTTAAAATATGAAAATTGATCCAAGAGAGTTGCAGATTTTAGAGTTGGAATTTTTTTGAGGTTTTGAGGTCCTAAGTTAGAAGTTTTAGCCTTCGAATTATTTTTTTCATATTTTATCTGAATGACCCAAAGATCCATCCCAACCTTTATTGCAAGAAAGAATAGGATTTTAAGACTAGAAAACTTTCAAATATGGTGGCTCATTGTTAAGATCTCTACAATGAAAATGAGAATATGTAAGCCAATTTAAAAGTTATTACTCTCTCTATCCAATAATACTTATTCATTATTGACTTTCCATAGTTTTTAAGAAAGTATAAATAAAATAAAAGTTTAACTATATTACATTTTGAATATAATAAATACAATGTCTTGAAAATGTAATAGGAAAATAACTATAATTAATGATAAAGATAAATTAGGAACTAAGTGTAAAAAATATTAATTTTATAAAGTAGACAACTATTATTGGACGTTTCAAAATAATATATGTAACGACCCTTTCAGTCGTTTTATTAATCTTAACCATTATTTTTATATTAACTTTTTTGATAGCTTTGTAAAAAAAAATTATGACTTATAAGAATAAATGACATGATTTTCAAACTTAATAAAGAATTATTTTGTTGCTAATAATAATGGAAAAAAATAAAATAATAGAAAATAAATAAATAAATGAATAAGAGAAATAAAGGCTAAAATCCCTAATTGTTGAAACATGAAATTTGCGGTTGATGAAAAAAAAATAAGAAGAAAAGAACAAACAGAAGAGGAAGAACGAAACTTGTGCGACATCACTAAGTTAACCACGAGAGTACATGTTATATCAATTTTCTTAATGTTGTTTATCCAATTTTCTTGTTTATTTAGTGATATCATTAGCATTAATATTATATGAATAGATAGAAGAATTGAAAGAATTGTTGTTTAAATTAAATCACGTGGTTGTGATTAGTGATTGGAAGTTGAGGCAATCAAATAATATATGGCCAATGATGAGGAAGTGATGACTAATGATTGCCTCATCAAGAATATAACATGATAATGGGGATCAGACTGGTTGAATTTAGGTGGACAAAACAAAAAAATCAAATTTTTTTTTTGAGAGATGTAGTCAGATGAATGGAAATATTTGATATGGACATGATGGAAGAAGTGTTTTGTATTATTCAATCTTGCTACTGTATATTCTTATGTAACCACCTTCTTCGTATTGGGCACTATTTGGAGTATGATTCCCTACGTATATTACGCGTGTTTCACATATATGGGTGAATTCTTAGTGGTGGATCGGATGAACTGATCCTCTTATGTCCGTTGATATGATGAGATCCTTGGGCAGAATTGATCATTTCAGTTACGATAGGTTTGATTTTGTTTGGAAGTTGAAGTATATAAGTAAATCAACACGCATAACATTGCTTGTGAGAACCTATATAAGAGTATGAAGATTTACAATTGTCTAAGAGTGTTGATGGAGGTTCTGTTAGCTTAAGTGTATCGCCAGCTATGTGGTTACTTGATCTTGTTGTTCTTGGGTTAGATAAGTTTGATTCTTTCTTGATTAGTACTTGATGTCTAAAGATCATATTTTTATAGTTAAGCTCATGAAAACATTATATTGTCACAAGTAAATCTTGATAAGATCTAGGATGGTTTGTGCATTGTGAGTGTGTGATTGATTTAGGTTCATTTCTGGTAGCAACTGGTATAGATTTAGAATGTTACCTTGATTATATGAGAAAGGATTTGTCATGATGATTATGTTAAGGTCCAATGCGTTTGAGATTATATTTAGTTCATGAGTTAGTGTGTGGCGTGATAGTCACTCTTGAGTTATAGAACTTCCAAAGGTTAATTTGAAAGCTGAGTTCTTATTAGTTGTTCTTGATGGAATGGTCTTAAGGAGGAGCTCACTAGGAGAGATGAATACGGACCGGTATGTCACAACTTAGACTTTTGGTAACGTTGGGTATTCTTCCTTCTCCTTCTTTATGTTCGAGGACGAACATGATTTTTAGTGGTGGATAATGTAACGACCCTTTCAGTCGTTTTATTAATTTTAACCATTATTCTTATATTAACTTTTTTGATAGCTTTGTAAAAAAAAATTATGACTTATAAGAATAAATAACATGATTTTCAAACTTAATAAAGAATTATTTTATTGCTAATAATAATGAAAAAAATAAAATAATAGAAAATAAATAAATAAATGAATAAGAGAAATAAAGGCTAAAAGCCCTAATTGTTGAAACTTGAAATTTGCGGTTGATGAAGAAAAAAATAAGAAGAAAAGAACAAACAGAAGAGGAAGAACGAAACTTGTGCGGCATCACTAAGTTAACCACGAGAGTACATATTATATCAATTTTCTTAATGTTATTTACCCAATTTTCTTGTTTATTTAGTGATATCATTAGCATTAACATTATATGAATAGATAGAAGAATTGAAAGAATTGGTGTTTGAATTAAACCACGTGGTTGTGATTAGTGATTGGAAGTTGAGGCAATCAAATAATATATGGCCAATGATGAGGCAGTGGTGACTAATGATTGCCTCATCAAGAATATAACATGGTAATTAGTGAATTCAAGGAAAATTATGAGTGAAAAAGGTTTTGGCTTAGTTTGAGGCTTCTGAAAATTTATATGTAATTGATTTTTGAATTTTTCTTATAGTTTTCATATTAAGATTCAAGTTTGATATATTGATATATGTAATACAATATCGAGTTTACTATATTATAAGAAAGTTATTAGAGTTGAAGTTTTTGGAGAAATTATGATTTAACCATAGGCTTGAAATTTGAAAAATATAAAAATTGACAAGTTAATGGTCATCTAGACTTAGGAACTTAATTATAAATTTGGGTAAGCTTTTGGGTCTAAGCTAAACTTATATAATATGAGTGTTGTTAGTGTCGAAATCTTATTGTGACCATGTACTTGAATAGATTGCATTGGTTTGGAAGCTCAACGAAAGGGAAAAGCTCAAATCCCGGAGTGATAGTTCGTTTATTTAAGGCAAGTGAATTTCTAAACTCTTGTTAAGTGTATGAAATGTGTGTATTTCCTTGTGGTATATGTTTGAGAGTAATGGGACTTGGTGATGGGTTGACTTGTCCACATAGATTAATTTTTATGATAAAAAGGGGTAATAAAAGACGATGTGATTATTTGTTTGTATGAGATGTATTGAGAATGGTACGAGTACCGGTGTTATAATGGGAAGGTTTATTACTATAAAATGCGGATTGTAATCCGAGAATTCCAAAGTATATGGGCATTAACTGATATATTATTGATTTGATTTAGTAGGTGTGATTGTGTTCTTTACTAAACCCGTATAAGTGTGATAATTGAGGTGATTATATGCCATAACTACATTTGATTTATTGAGATGTTGCATTATCTCCTTCATTTGATATCATATTGTGCACATGCATTGACATGAGATTGGGTATGAGTAAAGTCCGTGTTCAGATCGAGTTATGATTATTTGGCACATGGAGATCGTCCGTGCGATAGAAAAGTTATGATTATGATTTGGACACGTGGAGATTATCCGTGCGAAATTTATTTGATTTATGATAGTGCGGTGAGATCGTCCGCACAGACACGTGGAGATCGTCCGTACCGGTATATGGACCTCGTGAGTCCCCCATGGGTCATGAACTCTCGATGTATTTCCGAGGAGTATCATGTATATACGGTTGAGAGAGAAATTGATATTCTGAGGCATATCACTTCATGGTGTCATATTGCATTGCATCACATAACAACCTTCATTCTTAATGATTATGTGTTTTATCGGTGGTTGGAAAGTACTTGATATTTGATTACCTCTATTTGACGAACTTGATCTTGTGTGTTGCTGATATTGTGAGTATCTTTTTGTGAAAGTTGTGATTGTTGAATATTGAGTTTGTAGTTCAGGATGTGCAAATTTGTTAAAATGATTTTGATGAGCTGGGTGTTATGAAAACTGTGAATTGTTAGGTGGGCTTAATTTTATGCAGGTTATCGTTGTGAAAGTTCGGTTGGTGTGTAAGGAGTATCCGTTTTTTATCCCCTTAGTTTGTGTTTAGAAGTTTACTTGTTGGGTACCGTGTGGTTTGGTACTCACCCCTTGCTACTACAATTTTTTTGTAGGTTACTAGCTCGGACTTAGTGATATTTTCTCTTCTCCTTGTCTGAGGCTTCTTGTGGAGAATTGTGAGGTATCTGTTTGTTATCTCAGCAGACCTTCTTACTCCAATTTATGATCTAGTTCTATTCGAGAAACAATGACATTGTTCCTAGAGTAGAACAAGATCATAAATAGGAGTAAGAAGGTCCGCTGAAATGACAAGCAACTACCTCACAAATCTCCAAAAGAAGTCTCAGACAAGGAGAAGAGAAAATATCACAAAGGTCCAGGCTAATAACCTACAAAAAAAATTATAGAAGCAAGGGGTGAGTACCATACCACAGGATACTCAGCAAGTAAACCTCTAAACACAAGTTAAGGGGATAAAAATACGGGTACTCCTTACACCGCAATCGAACCTCCACAACTACCATCTGCATAAAACCAGCCCAACCTAATAGTTCACCATTTCCAAGCACATATCTCAGCAACAACATTCTAAAAATCCCATATTCTTAACAACAAGCTCAATATTCATCATTACAGCCTCCACAAAAGGCACTCACACAATATCAGCAACATACAAAATCAAGTTCATCAAATAGAGATAACCAAATATCAAGTACTTTCCAACCACCAATAAAATAGATAATCATAAAGAATGAAGGATGTCATGAGATGTTATGCAATAGGACACCCTGAAATGATATGCCTCAAAATACCAAGTACTCCCTCAACCGTATATACATGATACTCCTCAAAAATACATCGAGAGTTCATGACCCATGGGGGACTCGGGAGGTCCATATACCGACACGGACGATCTTCAGTGTCTGTGTTGACGATCTCAACGCACTATCATAACTCAAACAAATTTCGCACTGACGATCTCCATGTGCCCAAATTATAATCATAATTCTCCATCACATGGACGATCTTCACGTGCCCAAATAATCATAACTCGACCTCAATGTTAGAACTGAAATAAGCAGGTATAAATGCGGAAGCTAGCAAAGCAAACCTCGAAAGACCACGAGTAAGAAGACAACGAGAAATATACAAAAAGACACAAAGACTTAACGTGGTTCGGTCAATCGACCTACGTCCACAAAGGAGATGAGTAATCCACTATAAATATGAGAGTACAAAATACAGAGGGAAACAACCTCAACCAATTCACTCGGAATAAATGGGAGGTTTTCACAAGTGATAACGTATCAAGCTTGTGACCCACAAATTCTCCCTCTAACCAAAACTCTCAAAGTCATTAAGACTACATTGTGAATGCTGATTAAGTTAGAAGGAACATTCCTCTATTTATAGAGTCCTAAACCTTTTCCTACAAGAAAAGGATTAGTCAATCCAAAACCTTTTCCTAATAGGAAAACATATTTATGGTAAGAAATTTAGGGCAAATAAAACCCAACAAATCTCCCCCTGGGCCTGAATTTCTGACAAAATAAATTTGTCCACCTTCTTTACTTAATCTTCAACAACTTGCTTCTCCTCTCCATAATCTCCTTTGCAAAATTTATGTCTCAACACAGAGAACATCTCTGAAATAATTTCTCCAACAAAATCTTCATTACTGTCAAAAAGGTTGCGGCTAGAACTACACCCGTCAAGATGAACACCTCCGTCTAACCTGGTTCAATCATCGATTATCGAACCACTAAACCTGACTCGATCATTGAATCTGGCTCTGATACCACTTGTTAGGATCGAAATAAGCAGGTATAAATGCGGAAGCTAGCAAAGCAAACCTCGAAAGACCACGAGTAAGAAGACAACGAGAAATATACAAAAAGACACAAAGATTTAACGTGGTTCGGTCAATCGACCTACGTCCACAAAGGAGATGAGCAATCCACTATAAATATGAGAGTACAAAATACAGAGGGAAACAACCTCAACCAATTCACTCGGAATACATGGGAGGTTCACACAAGTGATAACGTATCAAGCTTGTGACCCACAAATTCTCCCTCTAACCAAAACTCTCAAAGTCATTAAGACTACATTGTGAATGCTGATTAAGTTAGAAGGAACATTCCTCTATTTATAGAGTCCTAAACCTTTTCCTACAAGAAAAGGATTAGTCAATCCAAAACATTTTCCTAAAAGGAAAACCTATTTATGGTAAGAAATTTAGGGCAAATAAAACCCAACACTCAACACGGACGATCTCCACTTGTTAGACCTTTACTCATACCCAATCTGATGTCTATGCATGTGCACAATATGCTATCAAATAAAGGGGATGATGCAACATCTCAATAAATCAAATGTCGCTATGACATATAATCACCTCAGTTATCACAATTATACAGTTCAATAAAAGACATAATGACACATAATAAATTAAGTCAATAATATATCATCTAATGCCCATATGCTTTGACATTCTAGTATTACAATCCATATGCTATAGTAATAAACTTCGCCTTTATACCACCGGTACTCACACCATTCTCAATCCATCACACACAAACAATTAATCACATTACCTTTTATAACCACTTTTTCATCATTAGTTAGAATAAATAAAAGTGGAAAGTTAATCCATCACCGAGTTCCATTACTCCCAAACACATACCACAAGGAAATACACGAATTTCATACACTTAACAAGAGTTTAGAAATCTACTTGCCTGAATCAAAAAAGAATTTACTCGGGAACTTGAGCCTTCCCATTCGTTGAACTTCCAACTCAAAGAACTCTGTTCAAATAAATAATCACAATAAATTTTTAAAACTAACAACACTCATATTACTATATGTTTAACTTAAACCCATAAACTCGCCCAAATCTATAAAATATGCATTATTTCGTAGGTAAATGAGCCTATAGACAACATATTGATATAATTCTATCTCATACTCCAAAAATCACATAAAACCCCTCGAGTCCACATTTATAATCAAGTTCTTACTCTTGATACCAATGAATATACCAACTCTCATATTTTAAAACCTTCAAGCCTAGGATTAAGTCTCAATTCCTTTGAATATAAAATTCAATTGACATTCATAGAACATAATACAAATACTATTTAATTAGGTATCTTAATATGTCAAACCTTGAATTTAAGGCGATAACCATATGAAAGCTTTTATAATCAAAAATAAAAATATTTCTAGCAATTTACGATAACATACAATACTTAAACCAAATCTACTCCATTTATATTGATAAAATCTAGCTACCATACCAATGACAATCTAACTAATGTGAATAGTTAGTTAAGTAATGTAAAAGACTCCAATATCTCAAAGGAATCTTATTCATCTTTTGATTATTATAGACATTACAATATCATAAAATTCTCTAATTTCTATATATTCACACCAAATATAAATTAAATCACTTTCATATAATTGGAACAAATTGTTCCTTAACACATGGCATATCATCACACACAATGAAAAAATATGCACTATGAGAAACAATTAATGCATGCCTAAGAGAACTTGAAAACGAATTGTCCTTACGTGATGCAGTTTGTCCTCCCTTCATCCGTATTCGTGTCACAGACAGGTTAGTTTTCTGCTCCCCTTTATTTTCTTTTATAAATAAATTAGGTATTAAAAGTGACAAAATCTATTTACTTATTTTGTTAAATAATGGGTCAAAAGATTTAGGATATAAAATAAATTATTTATTGAATATCTGTCAATTAATTAACTATAGTTCAAAAATTTTAAATCATCTAAATTGACTATCTAAAAATGATTCGGGACATATAGCAGGAGGGGTAAAATAGAAATTTTATAAAAGTTTTCAAAAATGACCTTACGGGTCATTACATGAGTTTTGACATATATAATTTTTTCTTCGAATCTCACATAAAGGTGAGTTGTGGCATATATCCAACCCAAAATGATTTTATCATATATTGACCAATTCTCTGGTAGAATGATCGGGCATTCACAATACTTATCATAAGTCACATTCTTTCAAAGAAATGAACCAATCATTTATATGTGTTTCATAAATTTGCATTATAAGCACTTTGTCATGCCTTTAAAATTCATCATATTTACATGACACACCCACTTTCAAAGATCAAGTATACCATCACATTATCTTCTTGTCTTTTGATGGAGGATTTACAAACTTATCAAATTATTGAATCGACAACATTCACAAGCCCAATGACCTTTCAATACCATTTTGATAACGAAAATTGTTTTCACAATTTGAAGGACTATTTGGAGAATCCATAGGGTTCTTCCTTTTATAATTACCACGATGATGACTGTTATAATTCCATCCCTTCCCGCCATTTTCGTATCGTTAATCATTTGTTATCTTTCAGACTAATTATTTACTGCTACCACATTTATACGATAGAATGGAGCAAGTCAATATGTGGATTTCAAAGTTATCATATATTGCTATCATATTCTTTTCAAGGAATTGAGCAAATTCAATGGAACGAATTTCAAGGCTTTTTATTAAAAATATATTATTTTTGCTTTAGCCATCATTTTATCATCACTATGGTGCATTGACTCAAACTCAATGTCTTCCCCATATAAGGCGTGTTACGCCATAATTCTATGAGACTTGAACTCAATTATGATGCATCAAAACTCAAATTGATGTCTTACCCTCTTGGTGCGATAGAACACGAATCTACCGTCTTACCCTCAAAGAATTTTTATTACGATGCATCCGAACTTTAATCTGATGCCTTAGCCTTTTTGGTGCGATTGAGTTTGAATCCACTATCTTAACTTCTAGTAATTATAAATATTAATAAGTTCCTCATAATTAACACTAAGAAAATCAACATGAAAATTACTTCTTTATCCTTCAATTCTTTTCTGAAACGAAGAACTGTTAGTATAATCATAAACCAATGTATAAAATTGTTAAAGTAAAACAAAAAATATGTTCTACCTTTTCATATCAAATATATACTAAAATAAATTATTTGTATAAGAGGATCTTTTGAAAATATAAATATAACATGTTCCTGCTCACAAGTATTTCAACTACAACACTTTTGCGAAGTACTACAACTTTTAGATTATATTCGTGCTGATAACGTGTTATAACAGTAAACTCATAATGATATAATATAAAGAAGAAGGCAAGAAATGTAGATAGAAGAGAGAACTTTTCTTCTTATTCAAGTGTATGTATCAAATGGTGAGTTATAACTCTATTTATAGTGTTGAGATATCACTCCAAAAAATTACCACATTAATAAATACATTGTTATCTCTTAAGGTTTTTATCACCTTGAAAACAATTATACATGAATTCAAGTAATTGTGGATAACTCTAATGATCAATGGATCATCCGCATCAAACAATGAATTTATAACATTATATTATTTTATTAGTTTTTTCATTTTAAAATGTGACACCTTTCCATAAAAATCATGTATTCACCATGTATGTATGCCCTATCCCTTTTAAATATAGTTAATAAATATTTCTTTTAATAAACAAATAAAGAACAAATTTTGATAATGTTTAATAATAAATCAAAATAAGATGCATACAAAAAAAGTGGTAAATAAGATAAGTTCTTTACAATGTAAAATAGAAACTCATATATAAATTCAATCTTGTTAAGACTATGTAATTATTCAAAGATTAATGAAACAATCAATTATAATCGGTAAATGGCAAAAATAGTCAAAATTATTATCTTCGTCTGTTTTTTGGTAATATGTAATATTTCACGGTGGTGGAGGAAAATATTTTTAATAGATGTGTTAAAAACAATTTCAATGTTATGTTAGTAAAAATATTTCCTATAATTTTTTTTCAAGAAATTAATTCCTTATCAAAGGAGAAAAAATTCCTAGTAAACTAGGAAAAATAAATAACTTAATAATTGTAATTTATAGTATAATATGATCATATACAATATTTATATAAAATAATGAAAGGAGACTTATAATTAGAACTATAAAAATGGGTTTAGCCCATGGGATCGGTCCAATCCTATCCTTTATTGGGGTAGGGTTGGGATAAGATTTTTCAAAGCCAATTTGAAACTAGGTCTCATAAGCTTGATCAGCATAAACCCTTGGTCCTTGAGGCCAGATCATGGTTGGGCCGAGGTCGGCCCATGGGCCAAACTCTTTTATATAAGAGTAATTTATAATAATCCCACTAATATATAATCTAATTATTTGAATATACGTTATGTTGTGTTATTATGAATCTTCGTATCCAAATACATGTATCTTGAAATATAAGAACCCAAAATTAGATTAATTTGTTATAGATACACTCTATCAAGTAGATTCACATGTATCTAGGATACACTTACTAATCTCGCGTCCTCATCTCCCTCCCATCTTGCTTGTCACTCTCTTATCTCACTCACATATCTGGTATACGAGATACATGCTAATTGCACTATTTTTGTTAGTGTTATTGAGACACCACCATTGTTTGTCATATTTGATTGGAAAATCTTCTCCTTTTCGTGATTTTATAGAATTCTAAGTTTAAAAAGAAAAAAATTAAAAATAGAAAAACAGAAGTGCTAGCGCGTCCCAGCCTTCGATCCTTTTAGGATTGGGTTGAATTGATCATTTTCAAGCCCTACCAAATGATGAGCCGGTCCACCTTAGCCTTCAAATTCGTTGACCCGCGAGGCTTGGACCAGGTGGAATTGGGCCAACGCTTTTTGATAGATGTACTTATAATATAGGCCACGAAAAAGTTATATCTTGAAAGTGAAAATGATTGCTAAAATCATGATTTTTCAAGTGGTGCTAATTTTTTATATATTAATCTAATGTATACTATATAATTATATTTGTAAAATTATTCATTTAAAATGAAACATGTAATTATTAATTTAGATATAGTATCAAAACTATTTTCATATAAAATATAACATAATAATATTATTGTATATAGTTATACTAATGGTTCACAATATTTCAGATAGATAAGTTTATGATTTATTCCATTTTCAAAAATCATTCTTATCATACATCTATCATTTTTTAAAAATATTTTTATCCTAAAAGATGTATATTGTCTATTATATGTTTTTATGAATTACCCTTATCTTAAAAATATGTACTTATTACACTTTAATAAAAATAATCTATAGCAGCCATTAATTAATAATAATAATTTAATTGTAACTAAATATATTTTTAACGATAATTTATACTCTTTAGTAATGTCCCAAAATCTTATAGCAATACTGAATCAAATGACGATTAACTAATATCGCTAAAATATTACTCTTTCTTAATGTATATATTTATTGTCGTTAAAGCATTTTTGTTTCAGTGTTAATCCACAATCTTCTAGATACTGACACGTCTGTCACACGTTTTTAAGAATCATTCTTATCCTAAAGATATCTACTTATTGATCTTAAATCTTTTAGATAGAATAGTATGACAGATCTATTACACGTATTTAAGATTCGTTCTTATCTTAAAAGATATCAATTTATTGTGAATTTGGTATACTAATTAATAAGTCCATACTCACATATTACTATAAAAGCCAATCGTACTATCTCGTTTACTATTACAAGCATAATATATTTTTTATATTATCATTCTGTTTCAAGTAAGGTTTCTCTCTTAATTTGATATATTTATATTATTTAAATTTTGAATATTTTTTAAAATGCACAAGTGATTTTCATGTGATTATCTACTATTTTAATGTGACCACTTATTTTGTTTTTATGTGTAGAAAAGTGAGTGTTTTCTTCAATAATTACAAGTTGAACAAGAAGAAAATGGTACTCATAATAAGAGCAAGAGAATAAAAAATCTCTACTCTGTGTTGACCTTGCAAGAAAAAATCAATGTTTGTGATTTTATCGGTAAGAACATCACTTTCTTTTGCAACTAAGAGTTATACAAATGAAAAATAATTATTTACTTTTCTCTATTTTAGAAAGAATGAGTTCATTTTTATTTTTAGTCTGTTTAAAAAAGAATGATCTCTTCTTTTTTTTATAACATTTTAATTTCAATTTTTAACGTGGCATATTTAAGACCACAAGATTAAAGTGCAGTTTTCTACATTTCACATAACTTTAATTTAGAACTATAAGATACAAAAATCTTTTTTATTTTCTTAAATTCCATGTCAAGTCAAACCAAGTCATTCTTTGTGAAACGGAGAGAGTAATATTTTTTATTTTACTTACCAAACCATAATTTGTGTAGTAATGTTTTATATATTATATAGATGTCATATAAGAGTTGTACAAATGAAAAATAATTATCTAATATTTTTTATCTTTTTATCGTAATGTTTTTTTTATAATCATTCTATTTACAAAATTTTGTTCCAATAGATTAAATTATTTTTGAAAATTAGGTTCTATTCAGGATCAATAGATAATGTACAAGTAATATTTATTAAATATACCGATTACATCAAAGAAATTCACAATTCATGAATATTCCTGAAATGGATAAGTATTTAAGAGAAGAAAATAAATTAATCCGATTCTTAATTTTTTCTATGATTCTTCATCATTATCTAATTTGATTTTTCTCTTTTACATACTTGTCTATTTAAAAAACACCAATGAATCATCAAATTTTTAATGTCATTTACAATTGGAATAACTTACCTTTCACTTGTATTAGCTCTTCCTCGTATTCTTTTACATAGTTTATTCTATCTAGAACAAGATTTTTACTTATTGACTTTATATCTACAAGCTTTTTAATATATGAGTATATGTATAAGTGATTTTCATGAGATTATTTACTATTTTATATTAAATATGATTCTATTTTATGTGTGGCTAAAATTATTACTTTCATCACTACCAACAAGCTCAACGAGAAAAAAGTGATTTGCATAATCGGAGCAACAAGAAGAAAGTGGTGTTCCTGTTGTTCCCATTATGAACACCATTTTCTTCTTGTTGGACTTGTTATTGATGAAAGTATTTATTTTAGCTACACAAAAAATAAAATCAAAATTAGTATAAAATTATAAATAATATAATGAAAATCACTCATAAATACATTCATACATTCAAAAATCTTGTAAATATAAAGTTAATAAGTAGAAATCTTGCTTGAGATGTAATAATAAACTATGTAAAAAAGTATCTTGTAAATACTGATAGAGTTGTACTAACTCAGGATGTCAAGCCTATTACTTTTTTTAGCAAGGGGTTAGCGGCAAGGCCTATCCAGGAATTTGACATGACGAGTGTACTATTACAAAAATATGCATTTAAGATATAAATTCGATCAATTTGACATTTTAGGTTTTATTCACTACTGGAGTCATTTATTATATGTTATACCATCTAATATTACTAATTTTAATAAGCACAGGTTTGATATAATTATATAAAAAATTACAATAGTAAAAAAATAGGAGGAATTTCCAAAGTGACAAACTTAAAAATTATGAAAGATTAAAGTTATATATTAAAGTTATATATATATATATACGTCTAGTGAATTCACTCACATTATTTGATACGTCTAATAAATTCACTCACCTATATTTATTTATTTTAAAAATATATAGTACAATTTCATAAGAAAAGTATGAGTTCACGCGAATGATCCACTCTTGCATACGCCTCCGGTTAGAGGTTAAAATCAAAGCTTTATCTGCGTATGACTGTGAAGCCAAGTTGATCTCTTATTTCCATGCTAATTCTATTGGTGGTTATGTTGGCGTTTATGCTATAAGTTCTATTAGAAGAGAATGAAACAAGATGTTTAATATTTGTCAGAGGTGCAAGGGTGAAATGTGATATTGTAATGATTAAGAAAATTATTTTTGAAAATTTACATAAAATTATTATTTTATCCCTCCTTATATTGACCTCAAGCTAATGTTGATTGAATTTTGATAACTGCTTCGAGTTTTAAATAAAAATTGTGAATAATGTAAGTTTTTTTGTGTTTGAAAAGGCTAAAATTATTTTTAAATGATTTTTGGTATCTTTTGAATTTTTGAATATCATAGTAGAATGTTATAGATTCAATTCGGCGCAAAATATGAAAATTAGTCTAAGAGAGTTGCATATTTCAGAGTTGGAGTCTTTTTGAGGATTTGAAGTTCAAAATTAGAAGTTTTAGCCTTCGAAATAACTTTTGACAACGTTTGAGGTTCAAATGCTAAGATTGAATTTATGAAAGTTTCATTAGATTCGGGGGATGATTTTTGGCCTAAAGAAAATATTGATGGAATTTTCAGATCTCCCGATCTTGTTTTTACCTTTAGGTGTTGGTTCATTTTTTGTGACTATTACATATGTCGGGTCAAGAAGACGTTGGATTCTTTTGAGTCTTAAATGTTGATTTTAGTTAGGTTGCATATATGATTTATGTGTATGAGGTTTTGAACTAATCTTGAGGGTTTATTTGATGATTTTGTTGTTGGTTGATTTTTTTGATACCTGGTATACTCACATTAGATAGAAATTGTTTTTTAAAGCGAGTCTCGCTTTGGCGGAGACATGGAAGCTTTCACAACTTTATTTTAGTAAAGAATGGGTCTTGAAAGTGATAGAACACGTTTTAGTTAAGCTTGCTTTAGTGATGCTTACAAAACCGAAGACTAGTTCGCAAAAATGAGACCCCCATTTTAGGCAGAATTTATTTATAATTTATTGAATAAATGACTTCAAAAAAAACAATTAAATAGGGATGGAATTGTAAATTTACCTAGTTTCTTAATACAAGGGAAATCTAAAAAATGTGACCGATAAAAAGGAAAAATGTGAGTATTTATTAAAGAAATGTATCCAAATATAATTGAGATTCTAAACAATAAATGAAATAATAGGTAAAATAAGAGTTCCATAAAATCACCACACTAACCAATAAAATAGGTCATAAATCGTGTAACTATTTATTTTTTAATAAATTGTCATATTTGTAATTAAAAGCATAATGTTGTAAATAAAAAGACTAGAATAATTTATGTAAATTAAGATCTTAAATAGTATATTCTTGTAAAAAATTTTTTTTTGATATTTGTATTAGATTATTTTATTTTTATGAAAAAGGTTTGTACAAATAGTTTAGGGAAGTAGAAGAAAAAGAATAATAACAACATATACCCAATAAAATTTCACAAATAAAATTTTAAAAAAATATTTTTTTATCATGAGTTTCATTCATCGTTTTTTATCTTTGCTATCATTTTATTAAAGAAAATCGACGTTTGTGATTTTGTTGATAAGTGTGTCAAGTTTCTTATAAAAAATACAAGTGTTAAGGAATTTAAAAATTTTACCATTAGAAACATGGTATATCACATTAGTTGCTAGATTTATGTTCATTCAGTATTTATACCAAATTGCTATTTGAATAATTTAATATTTGTAATTTCGATTAATATTATTTAAATTTTTATTGTTTCAATATCGACAGTGTGTGAGATATTTAATTATAGTAATTACATATATTGAGTGAAAATGTATTTTACTTTTTGATATTTTATATTTTGAATTGTGTTTAGAGAGCAGCTTTCGCACACCTCAACTAATTTTATGTGGTATTTTTTATTGAGCAACAACTGTCACATATAGCAAGCACAAAATTCATATTTGTATGTCATAGTTATAATTTGCATAATTACGCTTAATAGTAAACTTAAATATGTATAATTCGGCGTGCATATATACAAAAGAAGCTACACTATTTCACTATACATATATACAAAAGAACCAATTGTACAAACCACTGGCTCCTCTTCATGTTTGTATAATTCCCTTGGAAACCATTTGTATAAATTATTGGCAGTCTATTGTTTGTATAAATCGTTGACAGTATCTCGATTCAATTTTATGTGTTTGTATATATGTATAAAATTTGAATTTGTATACAATTGAATCGAAATAAAACGTTTGTATATCAAACATCGTTCTCTCTCCCACGCGCTTTATCCAAATATAAATTATACATTGTATTTTGTATAATGTGTTTGTATGAAACGAGAAAGAGAGAAAGGCAAAAGAGAACTGGGCAGGGGAATATTTATATTGTATAATTATAGGTGTATAAGACGAATATATATGTATTTGCATGTGTATATACAATTTTCTCTCATTTTGTACAAACAAAAACACAATTTATACATTTCTGATTGTATAAAGTGAGAGAGGTGAGCGACAAAGGGAGCGAGCGAGCGAGAGTTTGAGGGAGAGATGTGACTGGATAACAGTTTGTCACATGACACAATTAAATCAAAGTGTGGTTATAGCATTTAGTTAAATAAATAATTTGTCATTATATACAATTTTCCCTTTTTAAAATAATAAATACATATATTTATAATACTATACATTAGTATATTAAAAAAATAATTGTTGCACTACTAATAGAATTTAACTGAATTTAACTATATCATTCACCCTTTGCAATGGTTGGTTAATTATTAATAACTATTACCGTAAAAAAATGGGGAAATTATATATATAGCAAATATAAAATTCTTAATTTTATGTGATGACAAACTTTTCAAAATTGCATTTCGTAGCAAATTTATAGTTTGCTACGGATGAACACAAATACGGATGTGTTGTTCAAATGGAAAATTGTGTATAAAGTTGTAATTTGTATATATGATTTTTTATATAATTGTATATCCATAATATGTATAAGTATATGAAGATGTTGAGTGTTTATATAAATTTGTAAGTTTTTATATATATATATTATCTTGGTGAATTGTATAATTATATGAAGATGTGAGTGTTTATACGAATTTTTATATTTATACAGTGCAGAAAAATTGTATAAAGTAAAGAGAAAAGAGAAAACACCCGTTTTAACTTTTTAATAATTTATACAAATCAATGGGGCCCTATAATAGCAAAGTGATCGAATATTTGCTTATTAATGGAAATAATTGAAAAGATAGTTATTTCATTTAATTTAATTTATTTGTTTGTCATTTTCTACCATTATCACAAAAAAATTGTGATAAACTGATATTAAAAATTTATAGTAAAAAAAAAAGAAGGAAAAAACTTAAAATTGGAACTTGATCAGGATTAGAATTTCTTGTAATTCGTTTGAAGAAGTAGTATTTTAATAGGAGTCTTCTTATATATTTGATTCGTCACTTATTTAATTCAACTAGGACTTAATTTTTCTTTTATATATGTTTGAGATATTCATAGAAAGAGAAATATTATATCTACTCATCGACAAATTTTAAGCATACAACTTTTTGCAAGTATGGTGGAATCACAAAAAAATAATAATTTTAAAAATCGTGTGAAAATTATTTAAGAGTGTGATAATTTCAATGATCGTAAAAAAAATTGGCCATCGATTTGTTTTAACGGCCATAATTTTGGTCTCATCACTTGCAATATACTTTGGAATTTCCGATAATCCACTCATTTGTCCACTTAAATGTTATCTTATGTTGTTTGTCCCTGCATTCTTTATATTTTTACATAATAATGTTATTTTACAGCGTAGAATTAGATGATTTTAAAAATCGTGAAAAAATTGTTCATGCAAATGATAATTTTTAAAAATCACGAAAAGATTAATTAACGTATGATAATTTCAAAGATTGTGAGGAAATTGTGCATGCATATGATAATTTCAAAGATCGACAACATATCATGCTTAATCAAAGCCAGCATGACGAGTAATATTTACCCTATTGAAGGACAACATAAGTTTAATTATCTTTTCTTTTTAAAAATTATTTTTGCATTTTTTGTTTCATTGTTTAATTATATAATAATAATACAAGTATTATCTCTTCTCAATTTGTTATGTTGATTATATAATTATAAAATACAAAGTGATTTATTACTTATCACGTGTAGGAAGTACCATTTTACTAAAGATTATTCTTGGCCGATCTCTTCCATATTTCTGCACTCTATTTTAATTGAGCTTGCAATAGTTGACCATTATTTAATTTAAAAATTTACTCATGATGTTTACATAAAAAATAAATGTAATTTTTTTTATTTTGTGATTTAATGAAGTAAAACACATATTAATTAAATAAAGTTAAGTAAAATAAATTATAAATTTATGACATGCATGTATTAAATTGATGTAAACACCTGATGTAGGTAAATTTTATTTTTTTTAATAAAGTGCTTCTAGAAGTGTTTTTTACACTAATGAAAAGTATTTTGTAATGCTAAACAAGCTCTTATTTTTTGGGTCAACTAGGATTAATTTATTTGTAATCAAAATTTTGATATCTTGATTGATCTACCGCATATATTTTACGCAAACTTATAATATTAAGATTTGTGAGTGAATTTAACCCGGAAAATTGGAAAAACAAGGGCGTGAGATTTCGACATCATAATTTTTTTTATTTCATTGTTTAAATACACAAAACTCAAAAGAGCAATGAACAATAGAAAAATCTATAGTTATAAGATAACAAATATAACAAACTGCATTTTAGTTCACATCCATTCTCTTGAGCAAACAAGAAACACGTATTTATACACAAAAATACAAAGAAAAGGGGTTAAACCAGGCAAATCCAAGATTATGCCCTCATGCAGGTAAAGCAAAACTTTTTTCTTCCCAGTTTGGAGGGTCCATAACCAAACAAAAATCGGATTTCTCAAAATCGGCAACCTACAAAACGCGGAAAGCTTGCTTAACAAACCATCAAATGACATAAGATCCATGAAATAAACGCGGAACATAAAGTTGGATCAGTAAAAGATCGTTACCTTCTGATTGCAACTTGGACAATAATGATACTTGTGCCAGAGGCAATCCATTGATGGCAACAGAAAGCATACTCCAAGCATAAATGGTGTCATGCATCCAACAAAAGCTGCAGGACTCGGTTTTGATCTAAATGGAACACACATTAAAGGAAATCAGAATTTCGCTGACACATACTCGAAATAGGCCATAGTAAGAAAGCCCGACAATTCAAAGCTGATGGAAGTTAAAACAGGCGAGTATACATAAACTCTGGATAGACCTCTACAGGAGAAGTCGGAAGCAAAGTTGTTTGTTGCAACAAAACATCGCTTATGCCACGAAGACAATTTTTTTATTAGTAACTGCGAAGAGAAATTAAGAACATAAATATGGATCTAGAAGGCACATATTGCTAATGCTGAATTACAGGTTGCTTCAAACATTCACAAAATAGAGAAGTTGGGAATTGCATATACAAGTTCAATTGCTGCTAGAGTGCCAAAAATTTTTTGTTGCCAGTGGTATGCAAGCCAATTCAGTTGAATCAACCCATGAGCTGCAACATGATATTCATACATATGCGCAGCATACACATTTTATATATAGATGTATGAATGTATGTATGTGGATCTCTAATCTATCTCTGCTCCTTATACATTAAACTTGGTCAGTTACAAAGTCAACGTAAAAATTCATTCTAAGCATGTGTTACACTGTCATATGGATAGTCTACCTTTTGTAATTTGTAAGTTTGGGCTTCTACCTATTGGATGTGATAGACTTCAGCCATGAAATTTTCCTACATGGGCCTGTCACTATAATGTGAAACCACTGAGATTGGAAAATGGAAATCAGTTTTCTTTTTACCCTAACAGGCACTTTTTGAGAAAGGTAAGTCACTCTAGTAGGCCATTAACAGAGGAGAACAGTAATGTCTCTGTCTAAGGCGTAATTTGTAAATGCAGTGAAAATCACACGTCTCGGTAAGTATTGCTATTGCAGCAGTCTGTTTCTTAAACATCCTTTTTTTCCTTTTCCTTTTCCTTTCAATAATGGTGCTGTTCTGTTACCGCACCTGGACTATTTCACTGTGTACTTGCTACCTCCACCAACAAAGATACACGAGTTACTCAGCCCACCAAGGTCTTTAGAATCTTTAAGACCACAAGAAACCCTTTTTATTTTGGATATCCCCATTAGCCAATGAAGAATCTAGAGAAGAATGTTCACGTTTTTCTTCGGAAGCAAAGAAGAAGGGGGTTGACTGCTTACTATTTGTTCTCGACTATGGAAGAATTTCAAAATCTCTTAATTATGTTTAACATCATAAGTGGATGAAGTTCTTGTTTAAGTAGCTGTCAAAAGAATCAGTGGTACACTTAACTCAGGAATAAACTAGACCATTAACAAAGTTCAGGAATGAATTCTCATGCTCATACTTCAGAAGCTATGAATACTATTTACTTAAATATTGACACATCTCATATGAAAGGACATGATAAAGCCTTGTCACCAACAATATCTGCATAAACATGGTCTAACAGTAGACACATGAAGTGCAAAAGTAATACTAATAAATATAAGTTACAAGAGGATGAAGATAGGCCCCTGACGTAATACTGAAGTCTCACACTTGTTACCTCTTATCAGCGAAGGTGGGATAGGGACTGTGTTTGCTTAAGGATCCAGAAGGAAAGGAGAAAAAACTGCACTGTTTAGTTACAAACTATAATCCAGATATCAGTTATAGAATGAAACATGATTGTAAGTTTTCCATGGTTCCACCAAGATTTATCTACACAGAATGTTTTTGCATGCCCCATTAACCCAATATGTATAAAACTATTCCACCCTGCATTAGTTAAAGGTAGCAGGTGTGCAAAAGGGGTATGCTCTTCCAAACTTCTTCCATATTCTTTCTTATCAAACTAAACTGTGATGCAATTAGCGAACCAGAGAAACAGATACCTGTGAGATTTAACTTTTTGCTGACCCAAGTATACTAACTACGGATACAATATCTTAAAATACTAAAATACACATAAAGTAACAACGAAACCCAACAATCATCATCTAAACCTAGCAATACTTTGATTTCGCTTCAATAACATGCCGAGCAAGTTCTACACTACCAATAGCAGAACAACAATATAGAGTAACAAAGAACCAAAGCTGCAAATTGCAGTTATCCCCAAAAAAAAGGGGTTTAACCATTCGACATTCATTTAGAACACTGATAAATTCATTGATAAATGTAAGGTGAATTAGCTTTCAGTGAGAATTCATCACCAAAAAATCATATCATGAATAGAACAACAAAGTTGCACACACATTGCAGACAAACAAAAGAAAACTTCCACTTTGTAATATTGATCAATCAAGGCAAAATTAATACATCAAATGAAACGTTACAAACACAAGTATACTAACTACTGATACAATATCTTAAAATACTAAAATACACATAACGTAACAACGAAACCCTACAATCATTATCTAAAACTAGCAATACTTTGATTTCGCTTCAACAACATGCCGAACAAGTTCTAGACTACAGAACAACAACAGCTATATAGAGTAACAGAGAACCAAAGCTGCAAATTGCAATTATCCCCCAAAAAAGGGTTTAAAGAGGTTAAAAGGGAGAAGAATTACTTGACTTGGGTGAGACCGGTGTTACCACAGTGAAGGCAATTGAAAGGAGCAGGTGTATCTCTGTAAATAGTTTGTTGAATCGGAATTCCTTTAGGATCTCCATAAATGGCGTTTGGTGGAACCATACCTGCTTGATAAGGATTTTGACCTACATAGTATTGTTGCTGAAATTGCTGCGGCATCGGAGCCTGGTACGGTGCCGACGGATTGTAAGGAATTCCGATCGCCGGTTCTTCGTACTTCGCCATCTCCGGTGATCGAATTGATGTTGATTATTATTACTATGTGATAAAAATAAATAAAATTCAGAATTATTTATTTTGCATACTACGCGTTTGTAGAATTGTTGTAGCGTTTATAGGGGGGCAAATTAATTAATTTGGTTTCTCGAAAAAAAATTGACTAATAAATCGCCGTGTATTTATCGTTTAACTTTGACGTAATATATAACGAAGGAGACTTGGAATGGATCATTATTCGTTTATTATATTAAAAAAAATTGTTTAATAATATTCGTTTCATTTAATAAATTGAAGAGATAATTTTTTTTTATCGATAAAATCTTGCTATTAAATATCACGTCTTCTGTTCATTTTTATTTGTCATATTACACTTTTTGAAAATTAATTTTAAAAATTAAATTAGATCAAATTAATTTGATATGCTAACTAGAAAATTTAAATATTCAAAAAGTAATTTTTGAAATATGATAAAAAAAAATACATCATAAGATGTTAATCAAAAAAACATTTTAGTTTGACTTTGAAAAAAGAAATCACTACAAATAAAATGGACGGAAATAGTATTTAACATCTAATACACTTTTTAAATCGTTAAATTCAATATATTCAAAGAGTAATTTAATAATCTTACTTTTATTATTTATTATTATTTAAAAATTATCGAAAGTCAATAGTAAAATATTATTATTGGATAAAGGGATCGGAGTATGTTCCATTATATTTTGATCGCTCCATTTAAATGGTCTCCTTATGCATTTTATAATTGCATGAATAAATAATTAATTAATTTGGTTTCTAGAAAAAAATTGATTTTGGAAATTGATGTGTAATCAATGAATTAATTATTATTGAAAAGAAAAAATAACAAAGGACTTTTCGAGTATCTAGAATAAATTAATTATTTTTATTTTATAGTGAAAATAATTTTTGAATAAATAAAATTCTCTCCTTGTACTCGAGCTAAAATACAGAAAAATCACAACACAGTGACTTTTATTTGAAAATTCCTATAGTTTGAGCA
This sequence comes from Solanum pennellii, assembly GCF_001406875.1. Taxonomy (NCBI): domain Eukaryota; kingdom Viridiplantae; phylum Streptophyta; class Magnoliopsida; order Solanales; family Solanaceae; genus Solanum; species Solanum pennellii. The sequence goes on along the minus strand of NC_028637.1, from coordinate 4,609,782 downwards.
TATATTTAAAAAAAAAGCTAAAAAAATAAGATGACTTTGACTCGTTTAATAATTCAAATTCTAAAAAAATAATTCATGGTGTTTGAATTTTTATCAACTCATTTTTAGGCAAAAATATCAAACAAGAAATTGCGTCCACAATTTCTTTTAGCAGGTAGCCAGCTACTATACATGAAATTACTCATTATTTTCAAAGGACTTTTGATTTGATTTTAATGAATAATTATATCATTCAATTCTGAATGTGTATAAGTAGACACTTAAATTTATATAAAATTGAACAAGTAGACATACATGTTCCTATATGGTATAATGCATGTTGGACGTCACGTAAGACACAAAATTGTCATGTAGGGTGGCATGTAAGACGAATCTGTCTATTTATTTAATTTTATACAAATTTAAATATATACTTATTCACCTCAAAAGTTAAAGGGTCATAATTGTTATCTGACGCCAAATTAAGAATCATTTTTATGCATTGTGTTACCAATAAAATTGCACCTACAATATAAACCTAGTTTGCTTACTAGAACCTTTTTTCGTATTTTAACTAGGATTTCTTAAAATAGAAGAAAAAATATGTTTTGACTTTCACATACAATACCTAGTTTAAAATAAAAGAAAAAATATTTGAATTTCACCTACAACTAATTAAAAAATAAATTAAAAATATATAATTTTCGTCGGTGAAAATAAGGGATACACGTTAGATACACGTTAATTGGTTATAGAAATTTTACTAGTTCGAAACCTAATTGGTTAGATACACGTTAGTTTGCAACATTATGAATCTTAACGGATTTTGGTGAGTTTCAATACCTCCACATACTTGTAACTCGAACATATTGTTGGGAAAACGCGGACGAGCAAAAAAATATATATGGTAAACGTAATGGAAATAAATGGGAAAATAACGACACCAAGAATTTTATATGGAAACCCTTCTGAATAAGAAAAAAAACCATGGGCCAAGAGGAGCAATTGATATTACTATAGTAAAGAATTTTACACTGTGTAGTCACGAATACAATACTCAAAGTGACTACTACACACTCAAAAGGAACAACAGTCTTTTGGTTTCCGTCTTACTAAAATATCGCTCACAGACTATTTTCTTGTATAATCTATGGAATACCTCACTTTGCTCTCAAAATGGTTTTTCTTTTTAACTTGGTGTGTTCTACAAATGAGCAAGAATACTCTATTTATAGAATGATAAAATCATGTCTATGTCACTAATGACATGTGTAAATATAGCAAAGTCAAGAATGATTGCAAATCTTACCAATTTGCCAACCACCAAATCTTTTATTTGCAACTCCAATTACTATTCTTTTTTAACAATTGCTTGTACCAATTAAATAGCTAAAGTTGACTAAAAAATGGAATGGATTCAACAATTATTGCACTATTCGATGAAATATTTGAAACAATTACTTAAATACGTAATTTATTTTATCACATTTTTAAAGTTTTTTTAATATTTGAAAAAATCATAAAAAGAGTTTCCCTCTCATATTTTCTGATATATCACTTAAAATGATATATTGGTCGATATATCACCATACACGATATATCAATTGAATACATTATATTACTTAACGTGATATATCGGAACGTAAGCGAAGTATCGATACGTTGAGCAACGCATCAGGACGTTAAATAATGTATCAAGACAGTAAGCGATGTATTTGAAACTAAAAAGTGTGTGATGTATTGAGACATAGAATAATTTTTAGCACATGATAGAGTTAGGTGGCTTATAAGATATCAAATTGAAGGTCGTTGAGTCCTCTTTTCAACGATGTTGAGTTTGGATGAAGGAGATATGCATGTTTGAGTGCAGCCTGCTTCGTAAGGCATTTCCATCTGATTTAAGGAGGGTATTTTGATCTTTTCCAGCACCCACTAGGCCTACACATTTTTGTTTCACCCTTTTAGGGGTATAAACTGATTGGAATCAGTTTTTGTCATTCCAAAAGTATTTGAAGGGTTAGGGAAAGGTTCAAAGAAAAGAAAAAGGGAGAAAGTTTCAAGCGGTCATCGAGTTTGAGGATTTTCGCCAAAAAACATAGTTCTTTCGAAATAGGTAAGCTTTCATAGTGTTGGATTTGTTCGTGTTAGGACCGTAAATAAGCAGGTGTAAACGCGGAAGCTAGCAAAGCAAACCTCGAAAGACCACGAGTAAGAAGACAACGAGAAATATACCAAAAGACACAAAGATTTAACGTGGTTCGGTCAATCGACCTACGTCCACAAAGGAGATGAGCAATCCACTATGAATATGAGAGTACAAAATACAGAGGGAAACAACCTCAACCAATTCACTCAGAATACATGGGAGGTTCACACAAGTGATAACGTATCAAACTTGTGACCCACAAATTCTCCCTCTAACCAAACTCTCAAAGCCCTTAAGACTACATTGTGAATGCTGATTAAGTTAGAAGGAACATGCCTCTATTTATAGAGTCCTAAACCTTTTCCTACCAGAAAAAGGATTAGTCAATCCAAAACCTTTTCCTAAAAGGAAAACTATTTATGGTAAGAAATTTAGGACAAATAAAACCTAACAGTTCGTCCTCGCGCCAATCATATATATTTTACCGATGAATTCATTCTTGAAGTTAATTATTGAGTTCTTGAGTCTAAATTGATAATGGAGATCCTTTAGTCCTTTAGGCGAGGATTTTTGTGAATGAATTGAGTCTCTTAATGGAGTTATGAGTGGGTTTCATTGAGAATATTTTGGGTTTGTGAGATTTCATGAAATTGGACCATGGAATTGCATTAAGGATGAATTGAATCGAGTTTGGGAGAGGAAGAAAACATCGGGCAAATATTTGCGCCAAGGTTCTTGTCGTAGAGACACTCAAGATTTTCAGTCTTCAGATAGTCATCCCCCTCTCCGCGTCATGGAGAGGATACGAAGTCCTTCGCCTCAAAAATTAATTTCGCGACCAAGATCTAATTCACTTTAGTGTCGCACCCGTATTCTCCAATTTTTGTCTTCGTTATTATCAACTATCTAAGCCTTCATTTATCATTGAGAGATCCTATATCCTAATCATAATTCTTAAATCTTAGTTTCAAATTAAAGTAAAGATTAAGAGTAAAGTTTGAGGAATCTTATGAGTCATTTTGAGAAGTCTTTTTATAATTATTTACACTTGTCCTTAAAACTTGAGTAATTGACCATGAGTATGAGGAGAGTTAGAGTTGTATATTTCAAAACGACTATACGAAAACTAAGTATTTTTAAGTGTAACACTTTTACATTAAAATGAGAGTACAATGATTTTTAAACGAGTTTATGAGGAATTTTGAGCATAATCTCTTTTAAGAGAAAAATTTTGAGTAATTATCTCAAATTGAGAAAGAGTTATGTTTTTAACATATGAGCATGAGATATTATTGGAACTAGCACTGAGCATCGATATAGGGATGAGTTTAGGCAACTCGAAATTCTCATAAACCATGTATGTCAACATGGATAAATGGTCATAATATTTAGATGATCTATTATTGCTTTTAAGCATAGCTTAGTGGATCCACTTAGTTGAGGATGTCTTATACTCGTGCAAGGTATAGGACAATTTCGGTAGAGTGGGTGAGATGCTATATCATCACGCTGCTCATAGCGATGGTTGTCAATTAGAGAATCTCCCAAATAAGAGTAAAAAGTTTATTATTGTATTTTTATGCATTGAGTTATTATCTATTATTTTAAAAACTTTATACATCTTGCATCCTTTATTGTTGCATTCATATTGAGTTGGGTTGAGTATTCTTGAGTTCATTTGAGTATTCTTGAGATTGAGTTGAGTTGAGATGAGGTTAGTATGTCTTCCTTTCTACTAGTTCAAGTTATATGTTATGTTCACTACTAAAAAAAGGCCAAAAAGAGACCTAGAAAAGAGACCTCACGAGGTCTCTTTTCGGGAAAAAGAGACCGAAAAAGAGACCTCAACGGTAGGTCAGTAAAATGCAGGTCACTTTTTTACAGACACCTCATGAGGTCGCCAAACGGAGACCTCACGAGGTCACCAACAAATAATCTGATTTTTTACAAAAAGGAGACCTCACGAGGTCACTATTGTATTATTTAATTTAATTTTATATTTTTTATATAGAGACCTCATGAGGTCACAATTTTATTATATTATTTAATTTTATATTTTAATAAAGAGACCTCATTAGGTCGCTAAGATATTATTTAATTTAATTTTATATTATTTTAAAGGAGAGACCTCATAAGGTCTCTTTTCTGCATTTATTTTTAGAGACCTCGTGAGGTCTCCATAATGAAATTTACGGAAAATATAATACAAAAAAGAGACCTCATGAGGTCTCTTTTCTGCATTTATAAAATATAAAATGTTAATTAGAGACCTGATGAGGTCTCTATTATGAAATAGCTGAAAAAATTAATACAAAAAAGAGACCTCATGAGGTCTCTTTTCTGCATTTATAAAATAGAAAATGTTAAATAGAGACCTCATGAGGTCTCTATTATGAAATATCTGGAAAAATTAATGCAAAAAAGAGACCTCATGAGGTCTCTATTATGAAATATCTGGAAAATTAATGCAAAATAGAGACCTCATGAGGTCTCTTTTTCTGGAAAAAAACTGGCAGCTAATTACTATTTCTGCTGCTTCTCATCACCTGTCATTTTAATTCAGTACCCAAATCAAACTCAAAGAGCTTCAAAAACTCAATTGAAGCAATACATTTACTAAATATTCTCTTATCAACTCAATTGCAACTCACTTCAACATAATTATATATTAAACAAAAACCATGATATCCATAAGTTATATAATACATTCCAACGTTATCATGTATTCACAAAACAAATAATTCCCATCACAAAATTATAAAGTTAACAAAATGATCCATAAGTTAACTATCACAAGTCTAAACTTCACTAATGTGGTAGTGTGTTTGCCACATAATCATCACTTTCTTCATCACTACTAGTCTCATGGGTCATATTTCTTTGTTGACCATACATTGGATATTGAGTAGGTTGAGATTGAGGAGGTCGAGGAGGGAAAGTGACATCACCAGAACAAGGGGGAATCCCTCCTGAAGCAAGTAATGCATCGAATTGAGCCTTAAGACCCGCAAACTGTAATTCCAACCGCCTTTCCCTAGCCCGTGATTCTTCAGCTTGGCTAGATAGCTCAACAATCTTTTTCTCCGTAGCCAAATTTTTCTTCATTGATTCATCATGATTTGAACTATTTAGGCCTTCAAACTCAGAAGAAAATTCACGAAAGGTTTTTTGCGGCATTCCATATGCATACCCATATCTACTCGGCCCACAAGTCAAGTCTAACCAAACTCTCTCATCCTATTCTTGAGTAAGTGGCATACTCCACAAAACCAATGACACCTTCTACAAATTCAAGTCTTAGCCCCATTCGACCAAAATTAGTCATATTATACATCCAACTACGATCCATCTACATAAGAATCATAAATTAAATTTGTCAAGCACTACATTTTGTAATAATTTACTGAAAACAAATTTTAACAAGTTTAACTTACCAAATAACTTAACAAATTTCTAAGTTTAATTAGTTTAGTTTTACCTTAATACTAACACAATAGTTACAAATTTAACTTATTAACCAACTTAACAAATTTCTAAGTCTAATTAGTCTAGTTTTAACTAAATTCTAATACTATAGTAACAAGTTTAACTTATTAACCAACTTAACAAATTTCTAAATCTAATTAGTTTAGTTTTAGCTTAATTCAAACACTATAGTCACAACTTTAACTTATAAACCAACTTAACAAAATTTTAAGTCTAATTAGTTTAGTTTTGACTTAATTCCAACACTATAGTAACCAATGTAACTTATTAACCAACTTAAGAACTTTCTAATTCTAACTAGTTTATTTTTAACTTAATTTCTTATACTATTGTAACAAGTTTAACTTACCAAATAACTTAACAAATTTCTAAGTTTAATTAGTTTAGTTTAACTTAATACTAACACGATAGTTACAAACTTAACAAATAATTATTTCCAAAATTTAAAGCTAAGTGTCAACACTAGATGGACACAAATTGATTTTCAAAGAAAATCAATTTTGTCATCAATAGGATCAACTAGTGTTGGTTCTTAAGCTTAACAAATAATTATTTCTAAATTTAAAGCTAAGTGTCAACACTAGATGGACACAAATTGATTTTCAAAGAAAATCAATTTTGTCATCAATAGGATCAACTAGTGTTGGTACTTATGCTTAAACAAATAATTATTTCTAAAATTTAAAGCTAAGTGTCAACACTAGATGGACACAAATTGTTTTTCAAGGAAAATCAATTTTGTCATCAATAGGATCAACTAGTGTTGGTACTTAAACTTAACAAACAAATTTTTCAGTAATTGGAGCAACTTGAAAGCCATATCTCAAATTCATAAATATAAATGTTAACTTCAAACTCAAAAACACAAAAAGGGGCAGTACAAGAATGTGGAATCAATTGAAAACCAACAACAGAGCCGGAACCATCTATCTCATGACCCAAAAGAAGCCCTTCAACACTTTCTGATTTTCAGCAATTGATGAACCATCTGAAACTAAACTTGTAACACACAAAGATTGAACCATTCTGTTTCTTTGTCCCTTCAACAACCAAGAAAATCCCAATCCCACTTGTCTTTCTACCCTCAAGAAAAATGATAACACTAGAACTAACTTATTTTCAAAGAATTAATTTGGTCAAAAAATTTACCTGGAGTCAAAGGGGAACGCTGCTGCTGAGGCGACTGCAAATGGCGGAGATGGAGGCGGCGCGACCTCCACCTGCTGAAGCACGACTGCAAATGGCGGAGAGTTGGCGGCGGAGACAGAGACGACGGCGGACAGAAGAGACGGAGAAGATGACGGCGGAGAGGAACGATGAGAGAGAGAGGGACGATACAGAGAGAGAGGGTCGACGAGAAAGAGAGACGATACAGAGAGAGGGTCGACGAGAAAGAGAGAGGGTCGACGAGGTCGACGAGAAAGAGAGAGAGGCGGTCGATGAAAAAGAGAGAGGGAAGAAAGAGAGCTATTTTAATTTTGGCTAGGTTTTTTGTTTTGTTTAAGAGACCTCATGAGGTCTCTAATTTTATGAGAATTAGATTAAAAATTTAAAATTTTTAAATAAGTCAGGTAAAAAAAAATATATTCATTAAATTGACCTCACGAGGTCTCTCCTACATTAAATTTTTTTTAAAAGATATTAATTTAAATAGCGACCTCATGAGGTCTCTTATTATTGACCTATTTCTGAGGTCTCCATTTCTAGGTCTCTTTTTGGCCTTTTTTTAGTAGTGGTTTCAATGTTCCATTTGCATGCTCGTACATTCAATGTACTGACGTCATTTGACCTGCATTTTTTTATGATGCAGATACATATATTCATGGCCATCAACAGGCGCTCCGTTGATACCACTTGTAGTTCCAGATTTTCTTTGGTGAGCCTCCTTACTTTTGGAGGATTTCCCATTTACCTTTCAGTCTTGTTAAGATTCGTGGATCTTGTCTCAACGTCAATCATAGTATTTAGAGGCTTCATTGACAATAGTGTTTTGAGGAATCTTTTCCATTTCCATTGTTAATGTTTAAGACTTAAGTTGCTTTCTTTTGGCAGTTGAATGTTTCCAGACATTTCTGAGTTTATTTATTTTAAAGACAAATGAGTAAATCTTTACTTTTAAGTTCATATATTGTTGAGTGAGTTTTCTGCTGAGTATCGAGTCATGCCTAGAGTTCGCTTGGGGACCAACAATGGTTCTCAAATGTCAATTACATTCAGGATATAAACTCGAAGGATGACAATATTTTTCTAGTATTTAACTCTAGTCTAATGAGTTAGTTGTACGTATTGTTCACTTGGTTGATAGATTTCTTTGGTTTGACCCTTAAAAAAATAAATTATTTGGGCAGATACATAGTGTGATTTTTCAAAAAAAATCTTTGAGATATTAATACTTATATACAATCCTCAATCAATATTCGAAAGGTTTTGGCCTAAAATTAGGTTTAGCAACTAAAGCCTAAAAATGTCAATGGATAGCTAAATAATGTCTTTGCCTTGCGGAATCGGAAAATTCGATTTTGTTACTCATCATTTTGCAGAATTATTTAATAAATTGATGTTGATTTGATCTTTTTTATGAACTTGATATTTTAGTATGTACATCCTAAAGTATATGAGCTTATCCTCATATTAATAAATAGGGGTATTCACCGATCATTTTAGGTCAGTTATTGATTAAAATTAAAATCAACCAAATCAAACAAAATATAATATATACGTATTAATTTAGTTGTTATTATTTCGATTTCGACTTGGCTAGGTTATTTGGTTATTAATCATACACAAAAATTAAAAAGAGAAGATTCATTCAAAAAAAAGAGGGAAAACGCAACAATTCATTAGTAAAAATAACTTAAACTGCAGAACTTTCGATCACTAAATTTATTGTGAATAAAACTTCAAAAATCACATTTTTTGCCTAGAAGGAAGAGACAATGACCTTCCTAGTCTACCAAAATCATCATACGCACTTATAGACACGAAACCAATAAGATAAGTTTGCTCATCTTGGATGTTTTTGCTTTTCATAAATAAATTTGATAACAAAAAATATAAGATATTTAAAATTATTTATAAAAATTGTATATAATGCATGTATAATAATAATAATAATAACAATAATAATAATAAATAAATATATATATATATATATATGCATATAATTTATCGATTTGATTATTTCACAAGTTTATTTAATAAATTTAAAATCAAATCAAATAATATCAATTTTCAAAAATCTAAAAAATCAAATCAAACCCAAATAAAATCATTTTGATTTAGTTATCTATGTGAACAATTTTTTATCTAAACTGTGAACACCATTACCGACATATATCCCTGTTGTTACACTTGTAATAAATAACACCTATGACATGGTATATAATACGTGTGTCAGTGTGTGTCGTCATACACAAGGATATGCAAAAGATATACATAATATACACGAATATATAGGAGGCGCAAATTGATATACATGTGGATTATACTTAAATTGATATGAAATTTGAAAGATTTTGGTAAAAACTATAAGGAAGGAGAGGGAGGGGGTTTAAAATAATTATTTTTCCTTTTTTTAGGAAAACATTTTTAATTATTAGGTGTTATCTGCTATAAAACTAAGTTTTTGTATGTCAATTATTGGATACACTTGCCATATCCTGCCAATTTCTCAAATTATTATACTGTTTGACATTTGCTTGGTACATTGTTAACCTTATCATCATGTATTGGGCCTATCATAAATCCAATAGTTATTTTTGGGCTTCTTACGTATGTATATGTTCAAAAATCATTGAATAAATAACAGAAATCTCATCTTTAAGTTCTCTTATTACCATTATTTTCTATTAGTTTTATAAATTTTCAAAATTTATCATTTTCACGCATCAGATCAATGTATCAGCGCATCAAATTAATGTATCTCGTGCATCAGATTAGTGTATCATGTATAAAGTTTACATCAAATTAGTGTATCATGTATAAAATGTAATGTATATATTACTAACGATTAATGTATCTCACGCTTTATAATAATGTATCAGTGCTTATATTATTGTATCAGTTTGAGAAATTTTTGTAATTATAAACTTATAAGGTACAAATGGTAATTTTACCTTAAAAGTATGTGATTTCTGTCATTTGTCCAAAATCATTTAGAAAAATTACTTATATACAAATTTTATTTATTAATTAATAAAGTTTGGAAAAATTATTTGGATGAATGCCTTATTAATAAATTACTGATTTTAGTGATACTTTTTATTCATTACCTTTATTAGCAATACTATGAAAAATCTGCAATATGTTTTAAAAGTAAATTAAGTATGCAATATATATGTATTATAATTATTTTTAAAAATATATTATGCTTGTTTGGTAAGTAGTTGACACATTGTATTATAAGTGTGTAAAATGTGTGATAAATGCATTATACATCAATAAAACTTGTATTGTATGTGAATAATAACTTATTTTTTTATAATACGAATTAAAAGTGTATTATAAATGTATTAAAAGTGATAAAGTGAAAAAATGTTATTGCTATAAATGGTAAATATTTTTTATTTGTAGTGTATTTATGTAAGTTTCCTTCTATCATTTAAAATAAAAATAAAAATCTCCTCTCTAATACATCGCAGATCTCGCGCGATACATCCATGTCTCCCTCTCTAATACATCTCTCCCCTCTCTCATACATGCCTTCCCTCATGGATACATCCCTCACCCCTATGGTACATTCTTCCCCTATTTATCTTGATGTCTTATCCCCTTTGATACATTTCTATCCTTTCTATTACATCCCTCCGGTGATGTATTTGGAAGTCCAATAATGTATTCAGATTTCACAAATTTTAAGAGATTCTTGTAATTTAAAAAACAATAGAAAAATAATGTAATTAACCTTCAATACTATGATTCATTTAAATGTCATATTTATATGAATATACTGATATTGTATTTGTATGTACAATGTATAACTATACCTTTGTAATGTATATACATCCATATATATCATTTTATACAATATTTATACACTGTAAATATTAACGATTTGATTTTTCTTCTACTTTTGATCAATTCAAATCTCCTTTAAACAGTTTCATCTTTTAGATATAAGTTTCTCTCGACGTTTTCTTTTAGATATAAGTTTCTCTCGACGTTTTAAGTTTTTTCATATATTATTTTTCTGAAACAATTCACATTTATGACATATCCATTTTTAATAAAAAAATATATAACATCTTTTTTTTTCCAGAATATATAAAAATAATACTTAAGTGACATAATATTTAGCTGACACTCATTAATCAATGATGTTTTATGAAAATAATTTTCTAAATTTATCCTGGTTTTTGTTATCTTCAATTGAATAAAGACAAACTATTCCACCAAGTTGTTGGTTGTGCTGTTAAAATTATATGTAAAATGCAATCAATCCATAAATGCACTCTGTCTATAATTAAATTTGGCCGGATGACCATTTTTAGTAATTGTTGACAATTAGATTAAATAAAAAAAATGACTAAATAACTAATTTTTCCTAATTTTTTGATTGATCAGCTTGGTTAAGGAAAGATTTTTATCCTCATGAAAATTTATCAGTAATCATCCTTCAAATTTATTATAATTATATTTAAGGCTACTAAATTGGATAAAAACTTGAATATACATCTATTCAACCAAGTGGCTCAAAGGTTTACTTTATTGTATTAGCGGAGTCAGAATTAGAAGTTAAAAGAAACTCTAAATTTTAAAGAAAGAGAAATATTGCAAAGCAATACTTCCTTTGGAAAGGAAGTGAGGGATTTTGGTTGTGTTCGAATTCGTAACAAATGTGTAAAAAATATTTTCACCGTTCTTTCTTATTTCTGAACTATCAATCAATTTTGTTAGGAAGAATCACAAGTTAATATACATTATATATATTTAATTTACTAATACAAATACGAGCTCTATGAAAAAGCTAGTAAATTCTTCTAAACCTAAGAACCCTCACCTAACTCCGTCTCTGATTATTAGTGATTTGAAAGTCACTCGATTTTATTCAAATATTATAGCTAATCTAATTAAATAATTTGGCATAACAAACGAATTATTAACTTACCTAATAAAGACTTTCTGAGACATTTTGGCAAATCTGAGTATTTTTTGTCGCAAAAAATAATTTAGTAATTTTCATCATACTTAGCTAAAGCATGTCACTATAATAAAAAAACTAACTTTTTAACAGTAATAAAGAAAAATTATTAAAATATTTATCGATATTAGATAATTGTCATTAGATTTCGTATAGTAATTTAAAAATTTATAAACATTTATAAAAATTATTTTTGATATAATATATCGGGACAGATTTTGTCACGAATCTAACACAAGGTAAATTTCATGAATTTACTTCTCAATAATTAATTACTTCAATTTTTTATTTGTTACCATAAATAATAATATGCAGTATATAAGTCAACTTTTCATTTTAAACTCACACATTCAGTCAAATAAAGAGTGTGGGGACAGTGGGCAAAATCATGAAATGAAGAGAGGGGTTGATGATAGCTTCATGTGCATGGTTAAAATATTAGGAGTAAGTTGAAATACCTCGATAATACTTTAAATTTGTTAATAAATTTTATTTAAAATATTCAGAATGTGATCTGTATTTCGATTAAATATTTAAACACGTGATAAAATATTTTTTTTATACTATTCTGACAAGAATTTTAAAAAAAATTTATGCAACTGATTTCAAACATTCATGACATAAATAAGTTAATCATCTAAAACATATCACCTTCTTTTATTATAATTAAACATCTTCTCCAATAAATGTTGATGCTTATAATTATTAGATGATCTGATATATGAGTTCGTAATTAGCACTTAAGCATACATACAAATATATTTTTCAAAATTTAAGACAAAAATATCTAATAGAAACACTTATCATATGTTGAGGTACTCAACTGAATATGTCATATGTAGAGGTGTATTCGAGATTTTGAAAAAATGAGTGTACTATTACAAAAAGCTGGATCTAAGATATAAATTTGATCGGTTTAATATTTAGATTTTTATCACTAAAAACCATTAAAAATTTAAAATTGTAAGTCAAAAATATGTTTTATCTATCCAAACCACTTAGACGGGTGTTATCCAATTTTAAAAAGAAAAATGAAGCCAAGATAAATAAAATACTAGCCTCACTTAAAATGGTGCACCCAATCATCATTGCACGACATTATATGATACTTTAAATATGAGTTCATACATCTACATTTAAATATTTTACAAATAATATAACACTAGTATATATAATTTCAAGAGGGAGAAAATAAATTCACATGTACTTAGTGAATCTCTATAATTCGATTGCCTAAATAAAATTTCTCGATAAATAAAAAAAATTATCTGACATATCCAAAACAATATAAAATGACTAAAGTAAAAAATTGAGGATGATAGCTTCATGTGCATGATTTAAATATTAGGAATAAAGAATGATTAAAATAATAAATTGTGGCATTGGAAAGAGCTTTAAAGAATTCATGAAGTTTGAGGCATCAAGAAGAGAGAAGCAACAGAGTATGTTCCCCTTCTTGCAATGTGTGGGGAGAATGAATTGGGAACCTCAATATCCAACTTCTTTTTATAATCCAATTATAATCTGGTCACTGCTGTTTATGACAGTCAACACACAAAAAATATACTAAACATATTTAATTTTTAAATTATTAAGAAATAATCATTGTCCAAATGCTTATGTCAAAAGAAGTCCAAAAAGACTACAGTGCCCTTGAGTCACATTAGGTGGTATTGATAAAAAAAAAATTTCCTCCCAAAACTTAATAATTTCTTTCATTTATTGCTTTATCAGTATCAAAATGTCAATGATACATATGCTCTAATATCTAGATAGGAGAATTTATGCCTTCAAATTGAAACATAAAAATGTGGAAGTGAAAAGACATAAGCTAATATCTTATTAAAATAATAGAAAGGGATAATGCACAAGTACCCCCTTAACTTATGCTCGAAATCTCAGAGACACATTTATGCTATACTAAGGTCCTATTACCCCCTGAACTTATTTTATTAATAATTTTCTACCCCTTTTCGGCTTACGTGGCACTATCTTGTGGGCTCAACGCTGGTTGACTTTTTTTTTTCAAGCTAGTGTTACGTAAGCCAGAAAGGGGTAGAAAATTACTTATAAAATAAGTTCAGGGGGTAATAGGACCCTAATATAGTATAAGTGTGTCTCTGAGATTTCGAGCATTGGTTGAGGGAGTACTTGTGCATTTTCCCTAATAGAAATACTAAAACTTGATAAAAATAAAATATTTTTATCTAAGAAATACACAAAACCCTTTCTAAGAAATTATCTAAACATGTACAAGACTTTCTTGTAAACTAACACTGCTCCATTGATTTGATACTACTCCATGACAATGGAGCTTGAAAGAAAGATGAAGAAGAAAGAGAAAAGATATTATTAAATGAATGAGAATTACAGCTGTATAAACTACTTATATATAATTTGTAGATTAGTTTTACTAACTATCAAACTAACTGTCATTATTACTTAACTACACTATTATCTAACTAATTAACACATGTCAGTCAGCTAACTAATAGTTAGTTACATCCTGCTCAGCCTGCACTATATTCAACACCCCCCCTCAAGCTAGGTGGTATGAATATATCCTTAAAAGCTAGCTTGGACATCAGATAAGCATGTTGAAAAGTAAGCAATCCCTTAGTAAGTATGTCTACGGGCTGCTCTGTGGATGCCAAATAAATTGTATTGATCAATCCCAACTGGATTTTTTCACGAATAAAATGACGGCAATGTCAATGTCAATGTGCTTTGTACGCTTATGAAATACTGGATTGACTGCTATTTGGATTGCAGACTTACTATACCATGATATATCCATTGGGAACTGAATGGATAATCCCAATTCCTTAAACAGACCAATGAGTCAAACAACTTCAGCAACTATTGAAGCAAGACTTCTATACTCTACCTCCGCTGAACTTCTAGAAACAGTAGACTGCTTTTTTGACTTCCAACAGATAAGTGAATCACCAATCTTCATTGCATACCCACTCACTGATTTTCTAGTTGTAAGACATGAACCCAATCAGCATCACAATAAGCCCGTAGCTTAGAAGAAACGGAAGATGACATGAGAATTTCCATTCCTAGTGATTGCTTTATATACTTCACCACTCTGGTAGCAGCTTCCATGTGAGATTGTTTAGGTGAATGCATAAATTGACTAAGATTTTGGATCGCAAATGAGGTATCTGGCCTAGTTACATTAACCTCCTTACCAGTCTTTGATATGGACCAGGATCTTTCAACACAGGATCATATTGTCCGATCTAAAAACTTGGATTTGTTTATTGAATTGAGTATGAACCATAACAATGAAGTTTTTTAGCAAAAAAACAACATCAGACTTAAGTCTTATAAAAAATACACATGTCCATCTAAAATAGTCATCAACTATAGTAAGAAAATACTGCATACCATCATATGTGGCTTTTTTGTAAGGACCCCATACATCCATATGTAACAACTCAAATAGTCGACTCTTCTTAGTGACACTTACAGGAAAAGGAACCCTAGTTTGTCTTGCCAAAGGACATATATCACATTTGTCTATGTTGAAACATGATTTAGTTTGAAAAATGTAAATCTTCTTAAAACTGACAAGGAAGCATGTCTCATCCTTTTATGCCATAATGCTGCATCAACCTCCTTTTGTACTGCTAATGATTTCTGTCGATTTCTTGTTTTCTTTTTCTTTGAGTACGTTATATAGAGTCCATCTTGTTCCTTACCAATACCCTTCACCTTCCCAGAGGAGAGATCCTGAAACAAACAAAAATCAGGGAAGAACACAACACAACATTGCAATTCTTTTGTCAACTTGGACACTGACAAAAGGTTGAATTTAAATGTTGGCACAAACAACACATTCTTAATGAAATCACCTCCTGACAATTGACATTTCCCTATGTGAGATATATTTGCAGATTCTCCTATTGGTAATTGAACCTTTCCTGCATCATCTACTAACGTAGTAGTTTGTAACACAAACTTATCACCTATCATATGATTAGTAGCTTCAGTATCAACAACCCATTTCACACTATCATCAATATGAGAAAAAATGTATCTGCAATGTTAGCACTTGTAGTGTTAGCAGCATAGTTGGAATTGCCTTCTATGTTTGCACATGTATCACCTATGGAGCATTTGTTTAGTATTTGGATAATCTGATTGTACTGATTCTGAGTAAGAGCAGGTGCAGATCCAGCTTGAGGCCCACGATTATCCTAAATTTAGTCCTGCAAGAGGATGTGTAGCAACATTGACTATTTTCTTCCCTTTGAAGTTCTCTGGATAACCAATTAGTTTATAGAAAGTCTCTTTAACATGTCCCTTCTACAAACAGTGTTCACATTTCATCAATTTGTAACAATCAGCCCTAGTATGACCCCTCATATTATAGAAATCACAATATTTCTTCTGATATTGATGACCTCCCAAACCAGATGATTGTCCTGGTCCTGAACTTTTAGTTGAATATATAGCTGTTGCATCCTTTTTTGCAGCACTAAAATCGAAGGTTCCATTCGACTTGCAACAACACAATTCCCTCCAATAAGCATTTTTTTTTACTTTCCTCATGTATGATCATAGCATACGCCTGATTCACTCTAGGTTCAGGACTCATCATTAAAATTTGAGATTTCACCTGAGCATAACCATCCTTTAACCCTACAAGGAATTGAAATAACTTCTGCTTTTCTAATTATTCTACAAAATCTTTCGATCTCTCACAAGCACACGTAGGGAATGGAATAATCAAATTATGTTCATCCCAAAGATATTTTAGTTAGAATAATACACCGAAACAGATGATACACCTTGAACTACAATTGTTATTTCCTTATGTAAATGGTAAGCTCGATAATTGTTTACCTTGACGAAGCTCTCTTTAAGGTCGTTCCAAACTAGATAATGTAACAACCTCTTTAGTCGGTTTGGAGCAGTAGAAATATTTCTGATAAAAACTGACTGAGTCAACGGACCACGCGACGGACCGTCATGGTCACGACGGCCCGTCGAGGGTCTTCGTTCCAAAACACTTCAACTCTGAAATCTGGATACTGAGATCGACTCTCTGAACTTCGCGACGGAACTGCAGGACGGACCGTCGTAGGTACGACGGACCGTCACAAACCCTTTACTGAATTTAACTCTCTGAACTTTGTGACGGACACGCAGGACGGACCGTCGCATACACGACGGACCGTCACAGGTTGCGTAAACCTAACTGGGTCGGAATTCTGCCAAAAGTTTTAAAGGGGTGTTTTGGACTATTCATGACAAACTTTATGAAATTAGTGGATTAAGTTTAATAATTTAATTACTTGGAGGGTTAAAGGAGATAACCTTGAGATAAATAATGTGTTACTTTTAGCATAATGAATTATATGATAATTAGGGTAAAAGAAGAAGAATCTGGGGAAGAAAAAGAAAAAGACAAAAAAAAGGGAGAACGAGCGAGAGAGAGAGAACGAAGAAGAAATCAAAAGGCATTGGGGAGATAGCTTGCTTGATCACGATTCTTCGGTGGAGGTAGGTTATGGTTTATG
>NC_028637.1:4590810-4590972 GCF_001406875.1 Solanum pennellii | reverse complement strand
GTCATGGGAGAGGCCGCCATTCTGGAGGACGTGGTGGCCAAGGTAAAGGTGGTCACCCAATCGGTCGGGGTGGCGGGCAAGCTGGAACGGCTGCAGCGCAACATGATAGGGGCAATGGACAGACAGGTGATAGGGCCCATTGTTATGCTTTCCCCGGGAGGT
>NC_028637.1:4590344-4590543 GCF_001406875.1 Solanum pennellii | reverse complement strand
ATGTAATTCTGGGTATGACTTGGCTTTCCCCAAATTTTGCAATCTTAGATTGTAATGCAAAAACTGTGACATTGGCCAAACCTGAGATAGATCCGCTAGTGTGGGAGGGTGACTACATTTCCACCCTAATCCGTATTATCTCTTTCCTTCGCGCTAAGAGGATGGTTAGTAAAGGTTGTTTAGCCTTCTTGGCACATCT
>NC_028637.1:4586443-4587317 GCF_001406875.1 Solanum pennellii | reverse complement strand
CCGTTTGAAGTTTTGAAGCGCGTGGGGGAGGTGGCTTATGAACTGGCATTGCCTCCAGTACTCTCAGGAGTGCACCCGGTATTTCATGTGTCTATGCTGAAAAAGTACCATGGGGATGGAAACTACATTATTCGTTGGGATTCAGTTCTTCTTGATGAGAATTTGTCTTATGAGGAGGAGCCTGTTGCTATTTTAGATAGAGAGGTCCGCAAGTTGAGATCAAAGGAGATTGCATCTATCAAGGTTCAGTGGAAGAATCGGCCAGTTGAAGAGTCCACTTGGGAGAGTGAGGTGGATATGCAAGAAAGATATCCACATCTTTTTACAGATTCAGGTACTCTTTCTCGCCCTTACTTTTCTTCCTGTGATCGTTCGGGGACGAACGATGGGTAAATTGGTATCTATTGTAACAACCTGTTTAGTCGGTTTGGAGCAGTAGAAACATTTCTGATAAAAACTGACTGAGTCGACGGACCACGCGACGGACCGTCATGGTCACGACGGCCCGTCGAGGGTCTTCGTTCCAAAACACTTCTACTCTGAAATCTGGGTACTGAGATCGAATCTCTGAACTTCGCGACGGAACTGCAGGACGGACCATCGTAGGTACGACGGACCGTCACAAACCCTTTACTGAATTTAACTCTCTGAACTTCGCGACGGAACTGCAGGACGGACCGTCGTAGGTACGACGGACCGTCACAAACCCTTTACTGAATTTAACTCTCTGAACTTTGTGACGGACATGCAGGACGGACCGTCGCAGACACGACGGACCATCACAGGTTGCGTAAACTTAACTGGATCGGAATTCTGCCAAAAGTTTTAAAGGGGTGTTTTGGACTATTCATGACAAACTTTATGAAATTAGTGG
>NC_028637.1:4573210-4585113 GCF_001406875.1 Solanum pennellii | reverse complement strand
CAACTCTAGCCAGTCTTCAGCACATCAGATTTCAGGGTGAGCTATTGTTCCTAGCTCGGACTGGATTCTCTCATTCACCTCTTGATGTCCTTGAAGTTCGGACATGGACCATCTTTTTACTTATTTAGTTCTTAATACTCTTAGACTTAGTAATTTGAGGATAGATGTTCTTGATGTGATGACTTCCAGATTTTGGGGATAATGAGTATTATACTTTAGAAGTTATTTAATTTATTTCGTTAATGAGTTGGATCTTCCACATTTTATTTACTATTCAAAATTTATATACTGGTAAACGTTGGGGTTTAGATTGTTGGTTCGCTCACCTAGTAAGATAAGTGTGGGTGCCACTCGCGGCTCGTGACAGATAAGCATCAGATTTAAAAAGGATTCCACTAAGAAGGTCTGGTTGCACACTACTCGTTAACCAGGAAATCACAATGGATTGCATCTATCCCATCTTCTCTGTAGATCTCCTCCATAGATATTTCTCGTAACAGATCCATCGATAAATCTCAATTTGTTCCTTCCCAGAAGTGTTAATTTCATAGCTCGACTCCGAAGCATGTAATTCTCCATGCCTTTGAGCTGAATTTCAATTGAAAGTGAACCCGGTGTATCAGAAAGATGTAAATACAATGGATGATTTTAATCGATATTGCTCCCCATAGATCTAAATCTACTTCAAAATACGTAACAATCAATGGTAGAAAAAATGAATCTCACGATTCTCTATATATTGTACTCCTCAGAGAATCCCTAGATCCACACTTGCTCTGATACCATGTAAACTTACATTGTTCCATTGATTTGATACTACTCCATGACAATGGAGCTTGAAAGAAAGATGAAGAAGAAAGAGAGAAAATATTATTGAATGAATGAGAATTACAGCTGTACAAACTACTTATATACAATTTGTAGATTAGTTAACTAACTATCAAACTAACTGTTATTATTACTTAACTACACTATTAGCTAACTAATTAACACATGTCAGTCAGTTAACTAATAGTTCGTTACAGTCAGCAGCCTGCACTATATTCAACATTTATAAGAGATACAAGATCTAAATAACAAGACACAACTCCCACTATAAGGAAAGAGAGGTAGAAGCTATCGGAGATCATCTTCGTCTTCACCTAAGAAACATCATTGATCTTACAACCAAATTATATTAAGTGACATAGTAAGAGCACTATCAGTACAGACAACATGAATAGATAGGCATCATCGATCGATCCAAATTCATAGCGCTAGCATGACAATATGCAAATAATCAAAGAAATATTAAACTTGAAAGTAAAATCAGAAACCCGATCCACTCAGTCACCATTGTTACTATAGTAACACATTGAAACTCACTCGCTCTATCTCAAGTTACTCTATATACTTTCATTGTTAACTCTACCATCTAGGTAATTCCACCCTTATATCAAATCATAACCTATCTCTTCTATCACATAGAAATTGCTTGAATACAAGACCATTAACCAATCTACTACTTTCTTTCAAGTTCCTGTGCCAACACCTTGGTCCTTGAACACTTTTTAGTAAACCACTTAAAAGACTTCCACTAAACCGTCATGTCTCAAGTTCTCCTTATCAGATATATTGCATAACACCTAGGCATGTTTAAAAAACGTCATAGTCATCGAAATTTAATTTATCACACCTTTCATCTAATTAGGACCACTAAGGATCCTTAAACATCATTATATATTTTAACATGCAATTATGATTTACACATGCACCACCCCCATCACTTAAGTACACTAATCCGATCACCACGATCAATATGTGATAAATTGTAATATAATAAATAAAAATGCTCCACTCATGGATCAATATCTAGTAACCACATTACGAAAAAGTAAATTCAGTTCTCTCATGAAACATACAAATAAATTGTTAGTATATTAGGCGTGATATTCGTTCCAACTGTTATACCTATATGATGCCTGAGCCAATCATATATGGATATTCTCATACTAGGCATGTCATACGTGCCAATTGTTAGTATGTACCATGAATTGTACCGAGCCAATGTGTGATATCTTGTATCATATCTTTTAACCGAACCAACCATCAATTACACATCATAATCACAAACACAACAAATAAAAAGTACACGTATAAACACATTCATTGAATGCAATTAACAACACTTAACCTTTCAAAACATACTTTTTCCTTTTCCCCAATTATATACCACACATACAATACTAACGAAGCAGTTGACAAACACATATAACATAAATAGAAAAACAAACAACCATTACATGTCTGAAAAGATTCTTTCTCAAACGCATTCTGATCATAAATCAATTATCCACAACCACCTTCCCAAGATAATCCCCCTACAATTATCATAAGGTCAAAACTAACTAACCAAATCCATTCTCAGCCTATCTCCACCAATTAATAAGATATTATATAAGTAAAGATATGTCTACTCAATTAAAATGAGGAAACCTAGCCTATCTGAGTGCCAAGACATCGTTGAAGAGCTCAGAACATAAGCCTCTAGCTTCATAAGGGCGAATTTTGATGGAGTAGACTAAAAATTCATGAATTTTAATCTTCCTTGCGCTGAAATTCCTCCCCTCCATGGTTTATGAGTTTAGGGATTCTTAAGGGAGTTTCTAGAGTAATTCTCGTCTATTTTACCACTGAAGAGGAGGAGGAAAAATAAAAGGTTTCCGAGTTTTGTCCTCACTGAATCCGCTATATTACAAAAAATTCCTCTATGATTGGATAACGTTAGCCCAATCTTTTTCTTCAAATTCTAGATTTTTCATCGTGTACCTCAATTTTAAGTCAATAATGTATTTAAGAATTTTTGGATTTGCGCATGAGGTGCCTTTTCATTAACAACAGATTAAATTGTTACACAAAATAAGTGTTTTTTAGCAAAAATTACTCTCTCCAAATCGCTTTACTTGTCTTATCAACAATAAATGGTTCATAAAATTTGTCATTTTAATGTGACCCTTAACTTGACTTTAGTTGACAGCTATGACCTTTAACTTGAGATGTTCACAAGTAGGCACTTAAACTTGTATAAAATTGAACAAATTGACACATTCGTCCTACATGACACTCTACATGAAAAAAATTGTGTCCTACGTGACGGACGACGTGCATCATGCCATGTAGGACACGTGTACATTTACTTGTTCAGTTATATACAAGTTTAAGTGTCTATTTGTGCACATCCAAAGTTAAGGGTGATAGTTACCGACTGACGCCAAGTTAAGGGTCATATTTATGTATTATGCTTTTTAAAAAGGCTTAAGTCATATGCGGCCCCTTAAAGTTGTTGGCATAATTCACTTAGACACCTCAACTAGGACTATTACCTATTAGACACTTTAATATTAAAGAATATGTATCTATTGAACATAAAACGAAAACTTTTTTTAAAAATATTTTGCGTGTAATTCACGCGCATTGACTTAAAAAAATGACAAATAAAATTATGACACTTGGCACATGGACCCAATCTAGCAATAAAATATAATATTTTAATTTAAAAAAATGAAAAATAGTTTCCCTTTATTTATTAATCACAAAAATATTTAAAAAGAAAATCTCCCCCACCCCCACCTAACCCTTTGACCTTTCTTCTTCCTCTACCCAGTGAACTCCGGCAGCCACCATTGATAACGGAGATAACAAAAATAAAAATCTCCCGTTCAAATTTATTCTCTTATCATCTGTTATTCTCCATTCGTTTTGAGATTTTTGTGAAAATAAATAAACGTCAATAAATTATTTTTAAGATTCATGACCAAGAAAAATTGAAAGTATGTTGAATTTTTTAATATCATCATTAATAAAGCTTCACCTTAAGATTAAGAGAGATACTTTCTCTTGGTGATCGGTTCATTGGCAACGACAGATAGGCGCAATCAAAACATTGCTAATATGAGACCATCCTCCGCCCGCCGGAGAGATCAGTTTGACCAGGGCTCAGTGGCGATGTTTGTCCAATCGGAGTGATCGAAATAGAGATAGACGAATATCGATCAATTTTTAACTCCAATGTTCGAATTTTTCTTCTTCTCACATATTAAATTAGCAGTTTTTTTTTTTACAAAAAATGAAAAAAAAAAAGAATGAAACAAAATGCTAAGAATTTTGAAACCATTAGAATGGTGGGGGAAGAAGATAACCACTAGTGCATGGGTATGGGGTTGGGGTGGGGTGGGGTTGATAGAAATAGGGAAGAAGAAGACAACTGTTCTTCTTCTTTTTTGTTAATTATTTTTAAAAAAATTAACTTAGGGGTATAAATTACGAAAAAAAAAGGAAAAATATTATTTTTAAGAAATTAACGCGCTCAAGGAAAGTGAATTACACGTTTTTTGCCATGTCAGCATTTTGTGTCTAATATGAATGACTTTTGAATAAATAAAGTGTTCAATTGGCACAAGGATTAGTTGAGATGTCTAAATGAATTATGCGGACAACTTTGAGTGGCTGGAGATGGCTTAGGCCTTTTAAAAATTAAGATATAATACATTATTCGTTCCAACCTTAAACCTTAGTCATAAGTATGAAGAAATATTAATTTGATGCAATAGTTATAATATTAGATTGCTAGAATTAATAAATACTCCATTCGTTTACTTTTACTCATCATATTTGAAAGTTAATACTATCACATTCATTAAGAAAATAATACTTTGCATGACTATCTTACCACACAACTTCTATAAATTGAGTTTTAGCATTAAATTTTAAAAACTGATTTTTATCTTACCACACAACTTCTATAAATTGAGTTTTAGCATTAAATTTTAAAAACTGCTTGAAAAATAAGTAATTAATGATAAGAGTAAAATATGGAAAAAATAATTATCTTTTTTTATATACTAAAAGTGAAAAAAAACAGTAAAATATATGTTTGAAATAGTACACATAAAAGTAAACATTGGAAGTATAGATAACACAGTCAAATTACCTTCCATTTAATATTTTTTTAAGGGGGTGTGGGGGGAAAAAACTCATGACCAGTAATTTAAATGGATCAGAAGAAGTAAGTCCATTAAAACATTAAATAAAATATATAATTTAGTAAACTATTCATATTTAATAAAATTAAACACTGTTTTGAAAAAATGGGAAAATTGTTGGATGATACATTTATTACTACAACTTTTTTTTTATAGTATAATTAGTTATTTAGTTATTGAAGGAATTTAATAATTAATTTAGTAGAATATTCAGTTTCATGAATAACACTTTTCTTTCCTAACAACACACCCTAAATGATGATTCTCTAAAAAATCATTGTCAAACTATACATAATTATGTTGAATATGATACACAAACAAATATTAAATATAGTGTCGATACCTTTTTTTTCCCCTTTCTAATTTTGTTTTTACTTATGATATAATAATATTTTGTTCTTTATCCTATATTTTTATAACACTCTGTTTCGGAGCCTATTTCTCTTGTTATTTTGTTCTTTCAATTATTGATATATGATATTATGTAACAATGAAAAAAGATACAATTCATCTAAACATTATATTCATCATATTATAACCCTAGGCAATTTGGTTTGCTTAGGGGGTGTCTAAGTGACCCTTGATTAGAGAGATTCAGACTCATAACATCTAAGTTCATAAAATATAATAACATCTAAGTATATTAGATTTGAAAATTAATCAAATCGTATCGAAATATATGTTTATTAAGGATATCACAAGAATCAAGCCAATGAAGGAGAAGGAATTAGATATTTTACTTTGAGCCATGAATGTATGTCAGAGAGTTTACATAATAGATTCCCACATGAAGAAAAATACGAATTATGTCCCAACATTGCTTTTTGCTAAGCCCAAGCCTTAGTGTCCCAACCAACAACAAAGACACACCACACCAGCCAGCAAAGCACCAACACAATCCCCAACAACAAACCTTTCAATCATGTATATAAAGAGGTAGAGTTAGAAGTTCGAGTATGAATTTGATCAAATTTAATGATTTTTATTTAATGATATATTTATATTCAGAACTCTATCAAATTTATATGAATATTAAGTTTAGAACTTAATAACTAATATTGGGATAAGTTAAAAATATTCTTCCTAGGCTATGACTGAAATTTAGAGATATATCTCAAATTAAACTAAGGTTTCATTACCTTCTCGAACCTATTGTTTTTTTTAAAAAATTTTATACAACTATTTGACTTACGTGACCTCTAAAAATCTCACATGCGTCTTAACTAAGTGGAGTTACGAAATGTGCTACGTAAATCAAAAAGGGATATAAAATTACAAAATAATGAATAGAAATATGTCTATATATAAATTTTGATCATAGTTTAGAGGGTTACTTATGCCGTATCCCATTAATATTTGAAATAGTAATTTTAAGTAAATCAATTGAACAACCTATCTTACCCCCTCCCCCCCCCAAAAAAAAAAACCCTTAAATTAGTGGAAATCATGATTACTTTTTAATATTTATGATTTACTAAGCATGTTGGTGGGTGTTTTGATTTACTCATTTTTATTGATTTTTTTGGGCTTTTAATTTTTTTTTTTTAGTTTCGGAAGTGTTTGAGTAACTCAAAAAGTTTTTAATCTGATTAATATTTTCCAACCTGTAACTTTTTGATAATTTTTAATTTATAAGTTACTTAAAGAAAAAGTCAATTCAAACACCAAGCATTATGTTAAGCAAATAAACCTTTGAATTAGTTCAACAATCAAATCTAAAGGTAGTTCAAAGAGTTAGAAAAATATTTAAATTGACCAATACTCATTTCACAATTAATGTTGCACTTCAACCTCTCTTGCGTTCTCATAACTAGATATCTCGAGCGTGAAACAAAATGATAAGAATCAAAAAATTAAACTAAAAAAAAAAGATCAGTAAATACTACTTTCCCTATTTTATAAATAAGTGATATTTAGACATTTGCCACACTCACAATACTCATGGTCATAGGTCCAAATACCCACCCCTTGTCATTGTCAATATCTTCTGTCTTAGTACATATTCTTTGCTCTTCCCCCCAAATCCCAACCCCACAAAAAGATGGATTATAAAAGACAACAAAGTAGTTGAAGTAATAGTCCTCTTACTTGCATCTCTTTCTACTTTGTCCAACAAATCCAAATAACTTTCTAAATACCAATCACTAACTTCACTATCCAATGTTGGACCAAGTAACAAAATTTCAAAGTGGTGAATTATAAGTATCAGATTTTACCTATATGCCTTCTCAATTTGCTTCGTTTTGAATTAAAATATGAAGATTGTTAACTCTAATGCCCGGTGAAATCAGAATTTTCAAGTGAGGAGGTTTAAGATATAAAAATATTTAAAGGGAATATAATAATAAAATAAATTTTAAGTTACTCAATCACACGAGCTAAATCAAAAATACTAATTGTTTAAAATGATATAAGGAGTCCAATATTTATTTCATGGTCGATACTGACTCCATCGAGTAGAAAGAAATTGGGAAGGACCCGACTTCAATATCATGATGAAAATGGGACTCGAATCTTATTCGGTTAAAAACAATTAGCTCAAAAGATAAAATTACCCAAACCAATATATATAGGGAGTCCAATCTATCTTAATCCACTATTAGCTTAATAGTTCCTATCAAAATTATGTCTAGAATTTCTTAATACGCATAATTTGAAAACTTAGTGAGGATGAATATCACTTGAACATCCTTTTGAAAATAGCTAGACAATCAAAAAATGTATTTCATTTTTAATTGGGTTCATATCTTAGTTTTATGGCACTCAAAATTATTTATTATTTTACTATTTGAAAGTAAATTTGAATTTGTTCAGGAAAAGTAATGTTTTAAGTTACAGATAATTAATGTTTATTAATTATTAGAAAAATTACTTGGAATAATACCTTTTAATTAATAATTAATGATTTTAGTGATATTTTTTTATTTATTACCATTTATAGCAACACAATGTTAAATTTGCAATATGTATTAAAAGTGAATTATGTATGCAATAAATATGTATTATAACTGTTTTTAAAAATATATCATATTTGTTTTGTGAAGAAATTGACACATGGTATTATAAGTGTATTAAAATTTGTGGTAAATGTATTAATCATCACTAAAACTTGTATTATATGTGAATAATAAATTGTTCTTTGTACTATGTATTAAAATTATATTATAAATGTATTAAAAAGTAATCAAGTGGAAAAAAATGTTTATTGCTATAAATGGTAAATACTCTTTTTAGTATAATATACGGAAAAGGGCCTAAATACCTTGAAGTATTGAAAATGGTACAAAATTACCTTTCATCCACCTATTGGCTCCAAAATGTCCTTCTCATACACCTATTGGCTCCAAAATACCCTTGTCATCCATTTTTGGGTTCAACATTGACCGCTTATTTAATTGTTTTAAAATTAAACTCTTCAAATATTTTTGAAAATACTTGGCGCTCAATTATTGGTTATAATTTAATTTATTAATATAATTTATAAATCAACCCACTACCACTCATTACTAACTAAACCGCACCCAATTAATAATCCAATTATAATGTCAAAATCGCCATAAACACTACTAAAACACGATGAAACTATAGATTCCTGAAAATAACATCCAAAATCATTCGAGTCCTAATCGAAACCCCAACTAAATTTAGGTTGAGCCGCTTATTTAGGAGGAGACTTTCAATAGGATTCTCTTTCAAGATTGAATTAGAAGTTTATGATTAAAGGTAAAGAAGTAATACATCCCGAATTAATTCATGCACTTTTTAAAAATATAATTTTATAAATATTTATGATTTGTTTTAAAACCTTTAATATATTATTTAAAAAAAAAGTAACCTATGAAGTAACATCACATAATTGAGACGTAAGATTAATTAAGATGAACATACTCAGACTTAACTTTATCGGTAATTTTTATTTAGACACTTGAATATATGATAATTTACTACTATAGATATTTTCTCCTTAAATTTTTAAAAACACTCAATTGGCAGTAGTTTTTCTGTTGTTGCATTAATAATGTGACGGGTTTATTAATTTGGAGGGGTTTAATTAGTAATGAGTGGGTAGTGGATTGGTTTATAAATTATACTAATAAGTTAAATTATAACAAATAGTTGAGCGCCACATATTTAAAAAAATATTTAAAAGTTTAAATATAAATCTGTTAAATAAGTGATCAATTTTGAACCAAAAGGTGGATGACAAGGGTATTTTGGACCCAATAGGTGGGTGGGATGGGTATTTTGGAGCCAATAGGTGGATGGAGAGTAATTATTTACCATTTCCAATACTTTGAAGTTATTTTAGGCCCTTTTCTGTATAGTATATTTATGTAAGTTTCCCATAATTATTTACTCTTAGGGAGGTAAATGCGTGGTTTGAGAATATTTTTACAGAAATTGTAAATTTTTTAATTGCTGGTAGCGAAAGCAATTTGATTTTCTTTTGCATTGTTTATAGTTTATACTAATAAAAATATGCTAGATAGTTTATTTTTTGTTAATTTCTTTATTTTTTCTTAACTTTAAATGTATGTTATACAATATTTGTGTTAATATGGTAAATTGTTTTAATATAAATTAAAAATTGAAGATTCATCGAATATTACCACTACAACAAAAATGATGATTAGCGGCAATCGCTAAATATATATTTTTAGTGGCAATTGTCACTCTTTGTATATGTCCCTAAAGACTTTAGCGACATTGATTCTAATGACACTTAACTAATGCCGGTAAAGGCTTTAGTACTCTTTATTAATGTCAATATTTAATGCCGCTAAAAGTTATTTTTGTTGTAGTGTACACTTACGACTTGCCTTACACTTCCTCTCCCAAATACATAAACTCATGAAAAATTGATCAATCATCTTCATGTGATCATATATATATATCTATCAGTTGGTTCCATAACATACGAGGATCTTTAGTAGAGTGTGATATTTTATTTTCAAGCACCCATCAAGGTGATGACAAAGAATGTCATTGTTTTCGCACTTCTTGATCTGATGTATGATTATTATCTTTAATGGTGTCTGTTTGATTTATCTCATCAAATTAAGCCTCTAAGACAAGTAACCTTGCCCAATATATCAAGATAACAAATTAATGTTTAGTAGATATTGTAATTACTTGAGAAAAAGAAAGTTTTCCTTCGAGGCTTTCAAAATATTTACTGAAGAATATTCGTGTCCTAATTATTTGCTATAAAATAATGGAACTATATGATATGTTATTGAAAAGGCATTTGTGCGGATCTATAATGACCCGATCCGATTGTTATGAATAGGTCAATAGGTAAAGAATTTGGTCCATGAAAGTTTTTGGATAGTGACTTGAATTATTTTGGCTGCCTCACATAGAATTTGGACTAGGTGAGGTCTAAGGCCATTCATGAATGTGTGAGATCTAAAGCCATCCGTGAATGGTGGGTTTGAATGATATTTTCTTGTAGCCAAGACATTAAAAAGTCTATAGAGCTTTTCGAATTCGAATTTGAATTCGAGTAGTTAAATCCCCTGAATTGATCTTGGCATGGAAGGTTTATGTCAGGACGTCAAGGGAGGAGTTTGTTTTATGAAAATGACCTTTTCTAG
Organism: Solanum pennellii; assembly: GCF_001406875.1. Taxonomy (NCBI): domain Eukaryota; kingdom Viridiplantae; phylum Streptophyta; class Magnoliopsida; order Solanales; family Solanaceae; genus Solanum; species Solanum pennellii. Next base: position 4,574,495 of record NC_028637.1, on the reverse strand, counting down.
ATGTTTAAGGCGTAGAAGTTTCGTTGAGCCTACTAAAGTATTTACGAAGACAATTATATCTAGATATATAAGTAATATATCCAAGAAAAAAAGTTGAAACTAGAATATAAGTATAGTTGTATCCAACATATTCATTTTTTTGTTTAACAACAATGTATTCATTGTATTTTATATTGGTGTTCATTTTTTGCTTAACAACTAGTGTATCTATTGTCATGTAGTTCACCTATTCAAAGTCGAAATACTTAACCTTCATTCAAAAATTCAACAAGTTGCTTACAACAATAACTTGAATTAAAAAAAAAATATAAATGCCTTTACGACGACAAAATAAGAAATATGGAGATAACAAGAAAATTGAGCATGATGTATCACAATTTTTGTTAAACTGCGAAAGAATATGATCTGATATGTCTTTAAATAATTAATTTTTAGTTATAAAGTTAATTATGGGAAGTTGCTCATTATATGGACGTAATGTAAGGATAGCGGGTTATATTTAGAGTCAATTCCTTTTATAGTTTTTTTGTATTTAAAGATGTATTAGTGTATAAATAAAAAAAAATAAATAACTAACAAAAATACAGCAAAAAAGTTATATAAATTATAGTCATTTATTGTAAATAACATATTTATAGTTATTGGTATTCATTAACCCTATAAATATAGTTATTTTTGTAAGTTGCTCATAAATATATTTCCCTAATAGAATTTAAAACATCATGGATTAGGCTTAGAAAGCATGGAAAATATCAAAACAATGCCAATTAAAACGTTGTCTAAAACTTTCTACGAGGTCATCTACGATCCATGGTTTGATCTACAGGCCGTAGATCTCATCCATGAAAGTCATACAAAAATTTTAAGCTCTCATAAGTTCATTCTATGGCCCCAAAATTACGATTCGTAGATGGTTTTACGATCCATAATTGAGTCTGTGAAAGATCAAACCAAAAAATGACTTTTAAAAGTTTGTTTCACGAGTTAAGAGTGTAGATTATACTTCAACTTACGAACCTTAAATGAGGTTCATTTACTTTTTCCAACTTCAAAATGATACAAATTTTGTGGTGTTAGAAATAAGACTTATGAAACTTCAATTCAATAGGTTATGGGCCACCTAATTTACTATATGCTGAGTGATATTGTCATTTGAATTGGACCATGAATTAATGCAAAAACTTAGCTGATAGAAATGCTTTGAACTTTGGTTGATGTTTGAGGTACCATACGACCTTAAAATACATTTATATATATATAATATATATATATATATATATATATA
>NC_028637.1:4570370-4572566 GCF_001406875.1 Solanum pennellii | reverse complement strand
TATATATATATATATACACAACTTGGAAATCATCAGACTCAGACCTATATGCATACTTATGATGATTTAAATCTTTTTTTAGAAGTTGTGGGGGCATTACAACTTCACAAAGGGAAAGCTTGGGCTAATTAGAATTTTCAAGAGACTAGATTCGAGGTAGGTGATGGTGATATATTTTTTTATTGATATATGTATTAATCTATTATGTAATGTATTGTAAGGAGAAATATGAAATGACATCTTGTAAATAATCTCATGCAATGAATTTGTTAATATGATTCGTGGTTTTTAAGTAATATTGTGCATTCTACTAAGTTATGTGCATGATTGTTTGTGATTGTTGGTTGACTCAGGTACCATTAAGATACACTAACTATGGTTCACTCAGGTACCATTTAGGTACACTAACTATTAGTGGTGCGACTATCACGCTGGGGAATATACTATGGATTACTCAGGTACCACATAGGTACACTAACAATTCGCATTTGAATTTAGTGAAAGGATCAGGTTTGTGATTTTGGTTCCCTAAGAGGACCAAACATTTACATTTGTGATCATGTGGGATATATATCGAGGTATTGTTGTTTCATGAAATGTGACTATGAGTCTATGTGGTTTGTTACTTGTTGTTATATACATTGTTATGTGTTATTGCACTATAGTAAGCTATATAACACCTTGTGATCCTACCAGTACACTGTGATTATGTACTAATGCTGTACCTATTCTTTTCTTTGTTGAGTACACAGTATCTTCTCGTGGCTTATCCCAGACCCCAGATAAGAGACACTTGATTACAAATCCAAGGGTAAGCTACATCTTTTAGACTAACATGGGTTTGTTTGTGTTTTCTTGTCCATCTTTTCAGACACATACTTTTATACTTCAATTATGTTTAGTTTCGGGATTACATTTTCAACTTGACTGTTTTAGAGTTTTGGGTATGATGATTTTTAATCTTAGAGGTATTTCTACATTGAATATTTTTAGACTAATTGGCTGAGTTTATGTGGACTCAATTCTTTAGTAAAATAATTATTTTCCTTAGTTTATATGATAACCTTAAGTTTTATCAATGGTGTAGGGTTGATTCAGGTTAGTCTTTGGTCCTCCTATATGTAGTTTAGTGCGAGTACCACTCACCACGATCAGGGTCATGAAAAACTTGGTATTATAGTTCTAGATTTCTTGATCTTTTCATACCAAAATAAACCTAGTAGAATTCTTTCGGAACGACATGGAGACGTGTGTACTTTTCTGCAAAAGGCTATACGACTTAACGAGATTCTCTTTCTTTCTTCCTTCATGTTATGACTTGTTTTAAATTGGTATATTGTGATCCAAATTAATATCTAACTTTTTCACTCTTTTGTCCACATATGATTGACGCTTGAAACAATAGCGCAAGGATAGTAACTCCAATGGCAGAGCAATCAAGTGAACCCGCAACAGGAGGTCGTGGCAGAGGGAGAGGGAGAGATACAGGCAAAGAAAGGCCAAATACCTCTAGAGGTGGATCTCAACATGTGAATGTACTAATGAAAGCGACCCCACCCTACTCCACGGTTTAATATAAGAAGTGATTGATATTATGAGTGAGGATGATGTTGAACTAGAAGTGAGAACACAAACTGGAATTGTAGGTCTTCCTCCTATTGATGCGAGGACGTTCAGTAGTACTGGATTTTTTAGTGGGTTGACATGTAGATGAGTGATTTTGATGATTGATATTATTCAGTTTCTGATCACTCAAACTATTGCGGCTACTGTTCTTAAGGTGGATAGAGATGTGGGTGCTGACACTTTCTTCCGTTCATTGATTGGCCCATGTGATGATTGGTATAGAACATGAGATACTGGACAAGTTCTTGAAGCTTAATCCTCCGGTGTTTCATGGTTTTGAGGGTGAGGATGTGTTTGAGTTCATCTTAGGGTGTGTTTGGTATGAAGGAAAATGTTTTCCATGGAAAATGTCTTCCTAGAAAATGCTTTCCTGGAAAACAAGTAGATTTTGGACTTATTTTTTATGTTTGGTTGGTGAGTAGAAAATATTTTCCGGAAATGATTTTTAGTGTTTGATTTATGAATGAAAAATGTTTTTGAGGAACATCTTTTATTTTTACTAGAGTAGAAAATAATTTATGAAATTGAAAATATTTTTTAAAAACATTTTTTTTGGGGTGGTGGGGTGGG
>NC_028637.1:4551778-4570063 GCF_001406875.1 Solanum pennellii | reverse complement strand
GTTGGGGGAGGGGGGCTGAGGGGGGAGGGTGGTTAGGGATCGGGTGAAAAAATAAAATTTTGTAATTGAAAACACTTTTTTTAAAATTAATGTTTTTCCCAAAAAAAATGTAATTTGAAATTGGAGGAGAGCTTTGGAAAATGTTTTCCTTAATTTTTGAAGGAAAGTCATTTTCCTTAATTTTGAGGAAAATGAGTTGATTTGGAAAACATTTTTCAGAACTTTTGCCCCAACCAAACATGAGAAAATTGGAAAACATTTTCCAGAAAATGTTTTCCTTCATACCAAATACACTCTTAGTTTGCTACATGAGGCTTCATAAGTTGCGCATTGCGCACCAACTCGAGCTAGAGTTTTTGACTTTTCATCTCTAGGGTAAGTCAAAGCATTAGTGAAGAGATTTTGTGGAATGTTATTCATCGATCTTACCTCCATTGAGTTGGTCATGGTTTCACACATTTTTCTTGGAGAAGTACACGTTTAGAGAAATACGTGTTGGGTTGGATCGAGTTAGTCTTTGGTCCTCCGACCAGATGGTTAAGTGTGAGTTCCACTCACGATGGTCATATACATGACATGAACCATAAATGTTTTCTTGAAATACATTTTCGATTTGAAATCGGATTACACGACAAAAAAGTTAGCAATTCAAAAAAATTGACCAGGTTGACATCATCCTTCTATAGCGGGGTCAACAATGAGTCCTAAATTTGGCCTCATTTAGGACTTTATTTATACTTAGTGTCCTCAAATGATTTTTTTGTGCAAATAACTGATGTAATAGCTTTGATTTCCATGTTTATGGATTGAGGAACAATGTAAGGACACTAATTTTTAAAAAGGAAAAAAGTAAGCTAAAAGAGTAAAGAAAAGCAAGTCTAGTGATCGCCACATCTACTTGGCGAGTCGCCGAAGGGATCCTTGACCGCCTAAAGTTCCAGTGTGTCAATATCTGAAGGAGAAAATCAAGTTCGCGAGAGAAATGATCAGTCAGCGGATCACCAAGTAGTTTTGTTATGTAGCATTGGATCGCCCAAAGTTATAAATCGGAGGATGCTGAAGGCCAAGGCAGAAAGACAGTGGAATTGACCAAAGGGCAGATCATCGAGTGGTTGGTGAGCCCAACTTACTGCGCTGAGTGGTCCTTCACAGCACATTCTTGGCGACTATAAATACGTTTTGAAACATTTAGTTTAATGGGAATTTAGTAATTTTTACTGTAGAAGACCATAATTTAAGAGTTTTTGAACTGTGAAGCAAGTTTTCCTTAGCTTTGAGAAATTGAGGTTTTTCACTTTTGAGAATTTGGAAGTGGGTCTTTGGGATTCTTCAATTTGTACCTCTGTAAAGACGAAATTAATCTTACCCAATTGACGAAAACTTAGTTTAATAATGATTTTTTTATTTTTTTTGTGATTTCTCGCTAAAGCCCTAATTCTTGGGGTGTGATTATGTGATTATGGACTGATTTAGTTTATGGATATTGTTAATTGTAAGCCTAAATATTGTTTAAAAGTGAGTTTATTCAGTAGTTGTGGTTTAATTTGTAATTGCAAATGCAGTTCTACCCTCGTGTGTTTTACTTTCCCGAGAGAGCTTTTAAAACAAAGATTATTGATTGATGGTCAGTGGGTATTGGGTTGTCATGGGTCCACCGATTCAGCTCGAGAGAGTGAATCCTGGACCTTTTTCACACATTTAGCTAGAGAGAGTGAATGGACTACGGCGTAGGATGTTCTTATTTTGCATGCTTGTTGATGATTCGGGAGAAATCGACTTGATTCGAGGTAAATTGTTTGAGAGAAAGTTTACCTCTACTATATTCTAGCTTATTCACTAATATTCACCTATTGATAGTGACTTACTTTCCTCTTTAGTCAGTCCCAAAAGAATGACCTATTTATATATTAAGTAACATTTTAACTATAAAATATCTATTTTAGCCTTAATGAAATGATATACACCCAATTTCTATCATCATTTTGGACCACAAATTTTAAAAGTCTTCATTTCTTTCTTAAACTTCTTGCTGAGTCAAAGTACCTCACATAAAATAGGTCCGGAGGAGTATTTCCTAATAATTTGAATTACCCATTTTTTTATATTAGCCTATAATCAAATCACATCCCAAGAACCCGTCTCATTATTGTTATTTTGCATTATTTGCTTCTTTTGTAGTTGATAATCAAAAATTCCTTATTGGACATTCGTGTCACCCCCTGATTTGAATTATGTTTTTATTTGATAATGTCTATTCTTATGGCTGATTTGAATATGTTCACACTTACTCATTGAATCTTAAACATGTCCCACTCCTTGTAGGATTCAACCCCCTCATTTAGTTGGGTTATATATTGACTAATGATTGTTGATGCTTCGAATTGGATTAAGTGTCTTTGATAGAGTTTTCAAATGGTTAAGATTCTTTTGGTTAAGTTGAATTTTGTTCTTTTTAGTCATAGTTGAATCTACTTATTTTTGGTTTTGGTTTGTGTGTTGTTGTTTGTAACAGAGGAAATGAGTTACAACGGAAGCAATAAAAGTCAAGTGGGACACTAAGATGACACTGATAACCTCAACGATGTCAATGGACCAAATATTAATGACCCTCATCTAATGGACGGAATTGGTGCCATTTTTTGCCTCCAGCTAAAGGGAACGCTGAGTTTCACATTACAAGCACCATGTTGCAGCTCTTGCAATTGAAAGAGTTGTTTGGTGGGTTGGATCATGAGGATCCCCATAAGCATATTAGAAACTTTGTTGATGTTTGCGGGCCGTTTTCCTTCAAGAATAAATCCCAAGAGTTGGTTCGATTGAGGTTATTCCCATTTTTTTATGGGAGCAGCATGTAAATGGCTGACTGAATTGCCACGAAACTCAATCACTTCATGGGAAAAGCTTGTCATCGCATTTCAAATGCAATTATTCCCGCCTTCGAAGATGATGACACTTCTAGACAACATCCAAAGCTTCAAGCGTTTGGAGGGTGATCTAATTCATGGGACATGGCTGCAATTCAAGAATTTGGTGATGCAATGTCCAACTCATGGTTTGCCAGACAATATTTTGCTGCAATATTTTTACCTAAACCTCGATTGAACAAGGGCTTTATTGACCAAATTTCTCCGGAAGGTTTGATGCAACAACCTTACATTATAGCAACCCAACTTTTGGATGGTATGACCACAATTAATTGATCTTGGTACACCGTGAAGATTAGGTCTCCCATTTCATGTTTAAATTGACCAAGGAGCAACTTGAGAAAGATCAACCAAAGGACCAAAACATGAAAAATATCATGACCCAACTTGAAATTTTGTCAAAAAATGTCATCGGAGCTGGTGTTAGAAGTGTCAATTCTATGGGTGTTGGTGTTTAAACCTTATTGAGGCCAAGTTTAAAGTGTTGTACAACAAAGAGGTGAACTTCCTAGACAACCAAGGAGGTGGTTATTGTTCAAACTATCTGAGGAAGGGTGGTAACCAAGGTTGGATCAGGGATGAAGACTGGGAAGATCGTGGTAGAGAGTGGAGGGATCGTAACCCCACTTGCAAGGAAAGAGATGGGGAGAAGGACAGGTACATTCCTCCCACGAGCGTCAAAAGCCAAATGATTCTGAGAGTGGTCGATTTGAGGATATGTTTTTTTCTATTCTTAACAAGGTTGAAGTGGTCCGAAATTCTTTTGAAATAAATGAAGGAAGATGTGTTGACCCTTATCTAGACTGTTATTTCTCACTCCGTATATATTAAACACGAGACAACAAGGGGTGTTGCCTAGTGGCACTATGTCCAACACTAAGAATGAGGTTTGAGCGAGCACTTGCGTCGTGCCACAACGTCAACTAAGGCACTTCTTGGAAGTCAACCCAAGTTTTATTTTATTTTTATTTTGAAGTAACGGTGTGTTGATTGTGAAGTTAAAACAGTTGAATGTGTTTGAAAATTGTAGATTGGCGAGCAATACTTACCAGTCTATGACTCACCAAAGAGGTCGACGATCTCAACTTGGACTACCATTGAACTCTAGAAATTATAAAGTTGAAGTCTGTAAAACTCGGCAAGCCTAGGGGCCAATCGACGTCTTGCCGAACGGATCGGTAATCTCGACTTAGTCCATCGTTTGGACCCCTACTTAACTAGAGGTCCTGTAAAACTCGGCGAGGTAAGTGCCCATTCGGCGTGTCACCGAGTGTTAGACGAGAAAAACTAATGTCACCGAATGGACGAGAAATAGATGGTTTTACCAAAAGGTTTAAACTTTTAAACTCTTTCACATTCTCCCACTTTTTAACTTTCCACTCTCACACCCGCACTAGTTTTCCCATATTTTCATGTTTTTACTACTTTTTAGTTGTCAATTGTGTGTCCGGAGTTGGATTCTTTGCCACCTAAATTTTCAAATGGGAAAATACATAAATTTCTCCTTAAACTTGCGCGGAAAGTCAGTTACACGCTTAGACTATCATAGTGAACTCTTACACACCTATACTATTCAAAAGTGAATTTTCTAACCTCATAAAACTGATGTGGCAAAAAAATAAATAAAAATAAAAAATAGGCGTGTCAGTTTGGAAAAAAAATTAAACAAAAAAGATTATAATCCTCTTTTGTACTCCCACCCCTACACCTCTTCTTCTTCACACCCTACCCATTGTCTTCTTCTTCTTCATTCTTTATTTTATCACACTTCTTTATTTTTTTAATCACAATCTAAAAGCACAATTTTGTTATTCGCAATTAAGTTAATTTCCATTGATTTGTTAGTGAATAATTGTATTTTATCTAGAAAAGTTTCAGTTGATTGTTTCTATCTTTTTCATTTTTGACTTTGTTAAAGAAATTTTGGTTAATCAATTTTTTGGGTTTGGTGGTGATAGAAACTTAATGGGTTTGGTGGTGATGGATGGTGGGTGGCAAAAGTTAAAATAGGTAATTGAAAGTGATGAAGAAGAAGAAATCGATATTGATAAAGGTGGTGGTGATATTTGGTGTTGGGTGACAAAGAAGAAGAAGAATTAAAGGCGGTAGTAATGGTGAAGAACATCATCAATAGTGAAGGTGGTTTCGGGGTTCGGATATGATTTTCCGATGAAATGAGAATTGAAAATAGGTGATATTTAGTGATGAAGAAGATATAATTACTAAAGAATTAAAATAATCAAATTGGGATTAATTAGAGTAAAATATAGTTGATAAAAGAAAAGTTAATTAATAAAGAAAATAAAATAAATATAATTTATGACATGGCGTTGACGTAGCGCTGGTGTGGTAGCAGTATAATACACCATAATAATGTGTGAGAGTGGTGTTACACATTTCAGGGTGATAATAATTTCACTTTTGAATAATATAGGTGTGTAATATGTCACTGTGATAGTTTAAGCGTGTAACTGTCTTTTTCGGTACAAGTTCAAGAGGGAATTTTGTCTTTACTCATTTGCAGTTGTTCTTATCTTAGTGATGTGTGTTGAGCCTCTCTGAATCGTAATTGTATGCTTGTGTGCCTGTTTTAATATGAATGTCTTTCCTAAAATGATTAATTATTGATTTCCCAAGTTTCGTGCTTAAAATTGATCAAAATTGTTAGATTGTGTGTATTTAGTGTTGGGTGAAGTCTAAGTAACCCACATTTGTGCTAAATGACATATTTTGTCCAATGATAGAGTGATTGACGTCATTCATAAGGGCGTAAGTTGTCAAATTGCTAAATTTGGCTAATCCAGAAGAAGTCTGAGTATCCTAGGGAAATGGGTGTAATGGGGTTTGAGTCTAATTAAGTTTGTGTATGCTTTAATTTTGTTTTCAGTGGTTCACCGAAAATCTTTCTTGATTGCTCTTTTTGTACCCCTAACTTCTAAAATACATTGTATTTTTCGGTGGGATAGTCCTTGCTTGGCGAATGCTGTCGGAGATTCGCTGAAAGGCCCTTTCTATCACTGACATGCCAATTTTTCAGAGAAATTTTGAGCTAATCCTTCTTGATGAGCCTGGTCTAGCTCGCCAATGTTATTCGGCGACTCATCAATCGATTATGCGAGTCTATTTGAAATTGTTTTTTCCTACAACTTTTCTTGAACTGTGCCTAACTTTCTACAATAAGTTTGGAGATATAGCTAGACCAAAAGTGGCAGGTTGAGACATGTCGCTCCGCAAGAGGGATACGGTAATCACAATAAAAAAAGATGCAACCACATCTAGGGCAAAGATTACTAAGTTGCCTTCCACAAGTGGGAAAAGAAAGGAAAAAGGCAAGGTTCTTGCACGTGCATCACTGGAGGCCAGATCCGACAGTCACAAGATCTATGCCACCTACCTCACTACTTCTGAGAGTAACGGGGAGCACCAGGCCCTCGGGCTACCATATTTGAGCCTGAGGATGATGAGCTATTGTCAGCCCAAAGAGCTAAGCTTTGTTCTAAGAGACTGAATGATCCGTCTAGGATCGGGGCTACCCAAGCCACCACTACCACCTGCTCCACCATAGGTTGTTGTTCTAATGTGAGCTACATAGGGTCCTCATCCACGGTCTATGAACAGACTAAAGGCTGATGGGATGAGGACCATTATAGAGGAGAAAAGATTGTTTATTGATGGCGTCATAGACAGGTCTCTAAAGATCATGAGCTGCTTGAGGTCCCACAAGTTCCAACTGTTCACCTAACCCCGAGGCTCTTATTCTCCAAATTGGGTTTGGGAGTTCTACACTGCATACGGAGCCCTGAAGCTACAAGGGAAGAAGTCGGCAGCCAAATTCAAGTATGTTGACTATGTGGTCGTCAGGGGTAAAAAGGTGAAATGCGATAATGATGTTATCAATGCAATCTTGGGGGTTTCAACACGAATTGAGGGTGACTACCAATATAAGATCTGGACACATACATTAGAAAACATGAAAGATATGGTTGGCTCCTCTAATATCAATCGGTACTCCTAAGTGGCTCGAGGTTTGAGCATACATTGGGAAGAAAGATCTAAATATAGTACCGAGGTTCTGGTTTGGCTTTAAAAGTAGTACGATCATGCCATCCCAAAATGAGTCAATTCTCCCAAGACAATGCGGTCTATCTTGGTTGCATCATTGATGGGACGAGGCTGAACTTGGGGATGATCATTGCACAAGAGATGCTTATGAGGCCTAAGTAGAGACATATTTCCCTTCTCTTTCCGTCATTGATAACCAATATGCAAAGACAAACTTATGTGCCTACTTATGAGAAGAAGGATGTGTAAGTAACTCCTACATCATGTACCGACATCCGAAGGATAGAGGCAGAGTATTTGAAGGATGAGATAGAGAAAAAGAGGGAAGCCTCGATAGATACATCCCTGGTGGTGGACACTTGATGCATAACCTGTGGAGGCACTTTTGCCTGCTCCGACCCCTTGGTCTTCAGGTATATCAACATTTCCCCTTCCATGACACCTCGTAGATCTGGTTCTACTGTTGCTACTGCTGCCCGGCCCCGCTTACCCATGTTGCATTGATACGGATGGGGCAGCTAGCTTATTTTGTTGATAGACGCGCCTCCATACTTGAGGACATCATTCCTGGCATGATCAAGAGGGATATTTTTGATGTTGTGACACCCTTGAGTTTTACTATTGATTGCCTTGTGACATATATAGTGGTGCGTGAGCAAGGTCAAGGGGTCACTAAAGAGGTGACAACTCAAAAATCCGTTATTGTTGAACTGAGAAGAGATGTGGACCAACTGAAGTCCACTGACATGTCAGTGATTTTCTGGACAATGAAGATCCCTCATGTGCCAGTTGATCCAGATGTGCCTTCGACCACCACTAGAGATGAGGCTCAACCTGAGGAAGTGCTGCAGCCGCGTCTGAGGATTAGACCGATGAGAAGCTTCTTATTGGTAATGATGAGGCCTTTTATGAGGGTATCACGGAGATTGAGGAGGCCATGGTAGATGCAATTATGCACACCACTTTGGTCAGAGTGATGCACCAAGCATTTATGCCCCGACAGATGGAGTAACTGCATAAACAGGATTTCTCTTTACCTCTCTCTCTGTCATTTTCATTGATTTTTAGAACTTTATTACATTTGAGGACAATTTTTTTTGTTTATTTAAGGTGAGGTAGTTCCATACGTTATTTTTTTGTATATATTAGGTTTTGCACTATATATTGTGTTTTGGCACTGTTTTGTGGATATTTGAGCTTGTGTCTCCTTGTTTTAATTGAAAATGATTTTTGAAACCCTTTTTAAAAAATATTCCCACCCTTTGGGTTGTGTTTGAATGTGGATATTCTTGTGCAAATTTGAGTATCGGTTATGATAAATACCGATGGCTTGAATAGTGCTCTCAAGCGAACAAACATAAATGTGCGGCTACGATGAGGTCAAATGAAGTTGCATTCGCAATATGTGAACTTTTTACATCTCGTTTTGACTAGACGATTATAGAACTGAGTCTCTTATGATAAACGTTACACACTAGCGAAAGTGTGGAGTCTTGTTTAACATTGGTGTCAATGCCTTGTGTGGTGAGCTTATCATGAACCATGTGTGATAAACAATTTGACATTATACCTCTTTTTGGCCTACCTTGTGAGTGTGTGAACTTTGCTTTAACACCCTTTGAGCCTTATCTTGTTCTTGGAAGAAACTTGAGCAATTGAGACCTCTCTTTATTTCTTCACCCGTAATTATCATGAATTGTGGTTGTTTGAATAGCCAACTTAAGCCAAAAGACTAAGTTGGGGTATGGTGATAAGAGAAGGTAAATCAAGATATGAAAAAAAAAGCCCCCCTTTACCCATGTTTTGAGAAAGAACGAAACCCCTCTAAAAAGATGAAAAATAAAAAAAAATTGGAAAGTTTTGAAATAAAATTAAGAAAGTGCAAAAGAAATAGGGTGTCCAGTGTTCCATGGAAAGTGATGATGGGGTAAGTATTGAGAATGAATGAGAATGATGAAGAAAAGGAACGAAAGTGTTCTTCATACCACTTTCATGAGAATAATAGTCACTGAGCCTAAATGACCATACCATTGCACTCAACCCCATTGTAACTCTTTAAAAGAACTTTTTGATCTTGTGTGAGCTGAAACAAGTGGTTGGAAAATAAAGACAAACCTATGAGGTTCATCTTTTTGAGTGTGCAAGTTGTGATTTCGGAGATATATTTTGTTCAACATTTGTGTGATTATGGAATCATTTTTTGTGAGGGAATTCGAGTACCTTTGTTGAGCTTAAACTTGCACTTGAAGCAAGTATTGTAAACTTGAGAATCCTTGATAGTGGTGAGTCACAACTTGAATCTTTGAGTGCACAATTGATCCTTGCATGAGTAAGTTGAGTCTTGTTCTATGCATTCATGATTGAGTTTTGTGCAGCACTGTTTGAGACATCCTTTTTGAACCGCTGAACTTGAGTTTTACTTGAGGACAAACAAAAGTTTAAGTTGGGGTTTTGATGAGTCCTTGATTTGACCTCATTCAGGGCTTTATTTATAATAATTTAGTGTCCTCAAATGCTTGTTTCCAATAACTGATGTAAAACCCTTAATTTTCAGGTATATGAATTAGGGAACAATGCTAAGTCACTAATTTTCAAAAAAGAGGCCTCGTGATTGCCAAGTCTACTTGGCGAATCGCCGAAAGGCTACTTGACTGCCTAAAGTTCCAGTGTGCCAAGCTATGAAAGAGAAAATCAAGTCGGAGAAAGAAATGAGCAGTCGGTGGATCGCTGAGTGGTTCTGCAATACAGTGTTTGATCGCCCAAAGTTACAAACCTAGAGGATGTTGAATGTCAAGGCAGAAAGGGAATGAAATTGACCAAAGGACAGATCACCGAGTGAATCAGCGAGCCCAGTTACTACACCAAGTGGTCCTTTACAACACATTCTTGGCGACTATAAATGCATTTTTGAACATTTAGTTTAATTGTAATTTTATAATTTTTACTGTGGAAGACCATAATTTGAGTGAAATGAGAGAATGTTTTCCATAGCTTTAAGGAATTGAGGTTTTTCACTTTTGAAAGATTGGAAGTGGGTCTTTGAGATTCTTCAATTTGGAATTTTGTAAAGACGAAATTAATGTTACCAATTTATGGAAACTCAATTTTTTAATGATTAATATCTTTTTATGATGTCTAGCTAAAACCCCAATTTTTGGAGATATGATTATGTGATTATGAGCTGATTTAGTTTATGGGTATTAAAAATAGTTAGCCTAAATATTGTTTAGATGTGAGATTATTCAGCAAATTGTGATTTAAATTTATGAGTTATAGTGCAATTCTCCCTTAATGTTTTTGGCTTGCTCGAGAGAGGGGTTTTAAAATTAAGATTATTGATTGATGGTCGGTGGGTATTGGGTTGTCATGAGTTTATTTTGAGAGAGTGAATCCTAAACTCTTTTTCACACATTCAGCTTGAGAAAGTGAATGGATTAAGGCGTAGGTTGTTATTATTTTGCATATTTATCGATGTTCGAGAGAAATCGACTTGATTCTGGGTAAATTATTCCAAAGAAAGTTTACCTCTTCTTTAGTCTATCTTACTCACTAATATTCAACTATTCCCTAAAAATTGCAATTACCCATTCGTATAGATACGCCTATAATTGAATCACACCCCAAGAACCCATCTCATTATTGTTATTTCACATTATTTACTACTTTTATAGTTGATAATCAAAACCAAAACCCTCTTATTTGACATTCGTGTAACCCCCTGATTTGAATTATGTTTTTATTCGATAATATAGATTCTTATGGTTGATTTGGATATGTTCACACTTTCCCCTTGAATCTTAAACATGTACCACTCCTTGTAGAATTCGATCCTAACTCATTTAGTTCGATTATATACTGACTAACAATCGTTGATTCTTAAAATTGAATTAATTTTCTTTGATAATGTTATTAAATTAGACAACGAGGACATAACTCAGAAACGTGAGTTTTTTTAATTTTTCATGCTCATCTCCGGTGGTAAAATAGATGAGTGTGATTTTAAACCCTTCCCTCCTTAAGCATCTCTAAGTTGGGGAACCATAGATGAGAGGGATTTCGGCATAAGAGAGGTCATAACCCACAAAATTCTTTTCAACTTTTGTCAAAATTTCCCCCATATTTCCAGAAGCTCGTGTTATGGACTCTTCAACAATTGTTTTGTATTCCGATAGGCTATGCTTTCTTTTTAACTATGTATGTAGACTTGTGTTTACTTGTATGATATCTTATAGATGGTTGGGAGATCACAAGTATATTCCTTCATGCACGAAGTTTGAATAGTTGAATTTATGGTTTGTTGTGGTTTAGGTTGATGATGGATTCATGTAGTTAGTATTGATCGTATGATGATTGTTGGGTTATCTTGAGAAAGGATTGTGGGTAATTAGATTATGATCAGGAAACATTTAGGATGAATCCTTTCAAGTAGGTAATGGTTATTTATATTCTTATACATGATTTATGTGCTTGTCAACTGCTTGGTTAGTATTGCATGCATGATATTTTGTTTGGAAAATGGATTTCAAAGATTAAATTTTGTCAATCGCATGCAAAGAATGTGTTTTACTTGAGTGTACAAATATGTTTGTTATTCATTGTGATTGTATAATGTGATTGATGGTTGTCTAGGATCTACGTCCGATACAAAAAATCCCACGGTTGGCTCAGGTACCACACTTGGTACATACTGATAGTTGACTCGGGTATACCATACGGTACATACTAATGGTTGTCTTGAGTATTACGCCTGGTACGAGAAATCTATATGATTGGCTCAGATACCACACCAACATAAATTACTAATTGTTGGTTGAGGTACCAAGTATGGTACATTGAGTGTTTGTGTGTGGATTTTATGAGAGCCCCAAACTGACTTGTTATAATCTTACTGTGAAAGTCAATCAGGGTGAGGATTGGGAAACTGAGATATGTTCATGATTGTGGTATTAGTTGTATGTTATATGTTTTATTAAATCATGATTGCTTGTTCATATTTTGTATACTGGAACTAGACGATGATCCTATCCGTACACTATAATTTTTTGGTATTGATACTGCACTTGTTCTTTTTTTCCTAACAAGACATATTTCAGCAGCTACTTCGCCACCTCAAGTGTAATCCTAGCGTTAACTGAATCTAAGGGCAAGTTAGTTCTTCCAGACTGTCATGGATTTATCTAATTTTTCTAGTTCATTTTTTGGACTTAGACTCTCTTTAGTTCTTTTATTTTGGGGTTGTGTCTCTGTATTCTAGACTGTTGACTTTGGTACACAATTTTAAGTTTCTAGGGGTTCTTCTACAATGTTTGATGACTATGATTTTCAATTATGAAACTTATCTTGCTTTTATGTGCTGAAACTACTTCATTTTTGTTATTCAGTATTGTGTGTTAGTAGTTAATTGATTTTTCCATAAAAAATAGTGTGGATGTCACTCACGACGAATCGAGATCGGAGTTGAGATAAAGTCCAACATCAATTAATTCAAGTAATTTAGAAAGATAGTATTACCCCTAGTTCACTAAAGAGTATTTGCAATAAGTTCTTTTAAAATTGAAATTGAAATTAAATTTTGTTTATATATCATATTTCCTTCGATTCTACTTGAACTCTTGTAGCATAAATAGAAAAATGTTAAATCAATTTAGTATCAATTCGTTTCTTTATTTGATATGTGTTACTATATACTAGTCAATTCAACACTTCTTTAGATTCCAAATAATTTTTTTTTGTGATTGTTGAAAATATCTACTGAGTCGGGTCTACCCATAAAGAATGTTATTTAGTCCATTAGCCAATTAGCCCATTAACTTGTCCGCCTCCTAAACCCTATTTTGTACTGTATAAATATGTAATTATAAGTGTTTAGAACATTATTTTTTCACAATAATATGACTGCTAGGGTTAGTAAGGGTATCTAGGTTGTGGATAGAAAAAGTACATTTGCTTTGTGAATTTTTTCGATGGCCGGTGACAAAAGGCGTGGTTGCTACAATTCTGCTTCCGCCAGGAAGAAAACATGTAAGTCTCCGTTCTAATATTTATTTTGATTCAAATATTATAACAACAAATTTCACAACTTCTCTTACTACATTGATACCCATCATTTTACCAAATCTTAAATTTCAAATTGATATTTCATCACTATTGATGTTGCTTTATATTTACTAAATTTTATTTCAATGCTAATAAATCAATTAGATCTAGGTAAAGTTTGATCATTTGGTAAAATTTAAAATGAATGCAAAAGTGAATAAATCTATAAAATTGCTAAATTAGTTTGATTTCCCTTTCAGCAAAAAGTGAGACCGACCACACCGCACGCTCCAACAGTTCTGCTTCTACCAGGAAGAAAACATGTAAGTCTCCGGACTAATATTTATTTTCATTCAAATACTATAACAATAAATTTCACAACTTCTCTTACTACATTGATACCCATCATTTGACCAGATCTTAAATTTCAAATTGATATTTCATCACTAGTGATGTTGCTTTATATTTACTATATTTTATATCGATGCTAATAAATCAATAAGATCTAGGTAAAGTTTGATCATTTGGTAAAATTGAAAAATGATCGCAAAAGTGAATCAATCTATAAAATTGCTAAATTAGTTGGATTTCCTTTTAAGCAAAAAGTGAGTCTAACCACACCGCACACTCCATCAAGTGGTACCAGGATTGTTAGGTGGGTTGAGGCGATCCAGATCCAATCTGACTGAACCGATTTCTCCCTGATGAGATCTAATCATGTAGAGGGGCCAGAGTTAGGTTGAGTTCATAACAAAATCGGGCTCGGGTAACCTTAACTAGACTATTAATGGCTTAAAATCTGTTCAACTCGGTTGTGTTATGTCGATCCTGAATCGATTAACTTATAGCAAAAATCAAGTCCAACCATACCACACACTCCATATGTGAAATTAAGTTTGTTGAATGGGTCAGACTAATTCAGATCGAATTGAATCGAACCAACGTAGAGTGGGTTAGGTGGATTCAACACCAAATCAAAACCACACGATCTTAACTAAACTATTAATGTCTCAAAACAGATCCAACCTAGAGGTATTACGTCATTCCTGAACAAATCACCAAATCGTCCCTAATCAGATCTAGTAAAACCCAACCCTAGATGCCTAACTTTCCTGAATAAACCCAACACTATTGAATTTGAACCATTACCCCCAAACCAAATAACCAACCCCAACCCTGAACCGTTCAAATTAAATATTTTTTGAACCGGACCGACTCAACCCGATCCGTTAACAATAACACCCATAAGTGAAATCAAACAATGCTATATAATATAAGATAAAAACAAAAAAAAAAAAGAGAAATAAATCTTGAGTCACATGAGATGCATGTGGGGATTGTGATTTTAGGGAAAATGGGGTTGGAGGTTATTTTAGTAGAGAAGGCATAAGGTGCGTGGGAGTAGGAAAAGATAGAGGAAAAAAAAAAAAAAAACTGGTCCTATCATCAGGTGGGGGTAGTTGTACTGCACTGCCCCTTTCTTTCAAAGAAAAAAAGATTCCCACTCTCTTTGGTCTCTTCTCCCTTTTCTCCCCTTTCTCTTCTCTTCTTCTCTATCAAATTACTGTTTTTACTGTAGCATTCATATTGTTCTCTACTTATTTATTTATTATCATCAAAATCCCCCAAATTAAATTCTCTTGGAGTAAATATAACCATATATATATAAAATTATTTGTTTGGAAATTTTTGGTATTTTTGATCTAATGATGACAGGGCCAAATATGGCTACTATTACAGCTTCTCTGCAAAATTGTTCGCTGAGTAACCATCATCAGCGGGGCGGCACCAGTCGCAACAGCGCGACAGGTATCGCCCCGCCAGATGGGATTTCCGATTCATCGGAAAACATCAACACCAACACCAACTTCAATAATAACAACAACCCTTCAAATGATGCTACTGTGGAACTCAATTCTGAAATTGCTCTTCCATATCATTGGGAACAATGCCTTGATTTGAAGGTAACATAACAATTTTTTTAAATTTATTTTTGGGTATATATTACCATTTATTTGTCTTTTTCTTGACATTTATTGCTCTCTTAACCTTAAAGGCCCCCAGATCTTGGATTTAATTTCATTATAATTATTACTTACATTACTTCTCTTTATACTTGTTGTTTTTTCGTGTTTGGTCAGTTTGTCATTTTGGGTCTCTTTCATTTATTATTGACAAAACAAAATGAATGAAAATTAATTACAAACAAACTCCTCATTTTGAAATTGGTGAATCTTTTTCCCCCATTTCCTTCACATGTGAAAAATCTTTTCTTGGTTCCCAATTTCTCATTATTATTTTTTTTAAAAAAAACATGCATTTAAATTTCTCTAGATATTGTAAGGAAATTTTTACATTGTAATTTACTCCCATCTTTTATAACCATGATGTCTGGATTAGCTTGCGAATGTCTAATTTATTTTTATTCTTATACTTAGTCAGAAAATTACATTGTGTACAGAAGGTCAAAATTGATATTTTGAGTGTTTTTACTGATAATTCTGACTCTGCCGCTGCAGACAGGGGAAATTTACTATTTGAACTGGAGGACAGGGATGAGAGTGAGTGAAGATCCAAGGACAAATGTTGTTGCAGAAGATCAAGTGTACTCAGAGGAAGACGATGAGGATGACGAGGATGACGATGATGATAACAACTCATATGATAGTGAAGAAACATATTCAGAAGAATTGCCATCATGGTCATCTTCAAGAGCTGAAAATACAATACCACAAATCAATATTTTGACTACTGAGGCTTTAAGGAGGGCAGCACCACCATCAGTACTAGCAGCACCAACACTAGTGTTGGGTGGATGCAAGGCTTGTTTGATGTATTTCATGGTGCCAAAAGAAGTTGAGGAATGTCCAAGATGTGGTAGACAACTTCTTCACTTTGATGATCAAAATTGAATGATAAAAAAAATTAGAAGAACATGATGAAGATACTATTTGTTTTTTGAATTTTAGTTTTATATTTTTTTCTCTTTTGATAGAAGTTTGTTTTCGTTGGTAGTAGTTGTTAAATGTGTTTTTTCTTCTCTGAGAAAAGACAAACCAACCAATTATTTTATAAACAATATTTATCGTGTGATTTTCTTCTTCTACTTTTTTTTTTCCTATGTGCTTGTACTCCTTGTTTTTTGGTTTATGGTTTTTGTGATCAATGCAGGAGGAGTTGATTTCTCATATGATCATTTTTATTATTAAAAAGTTACGTGACGTATTGAGTAATCAATTGGAAGATGAAATTAGTAAGTACGCTTCATCTTCGGTTATGGATTTGAGTTTTTAAGAGTTAAAGTTTTTATAACTCTAAGTTGTAGATTTGAGTCATCTTTAACTCTGAGGTTTGAAATTATGGATTTGATTCAACGATGAAAGAGTAAAAGTTTTTAGAACTTGGAGATTGTGAATTTGAATCATCATTAAAAGAAGAGTGGAAGTTTTTTTTAAAAAAAATAAAATCACTAATTTTTAGAAGTATTTATCTTGTGATTTTCTTCATTTTTTTTTTGTCCACTCTTTGCTTTTCTTGTGCTATATGATTTTTGTGATATGTGAAGGAGTTAGAATTTGTACTAAGCGATTAAAACAAAAAAAAAAAGTAGATAGAAAAGAAGGTTGGGGTGGGTTTTCAAATTTTCTTGACGCTACCTAGCTCTACTCCTATACGTGATCTATAGAGATAATTTCTCGTATAATTCAATTAAAAAGTAATTATTATCTCAGAAAATCACCGATACTATTCGAAGGGTGATCTTTTTTCTAAAGTGCTAGCTAGCAATGAGGTCAACCATACACAGGAAGGATTTGATAATGGTAAATGATTGTGACATGTTGCTTTCTTTTAAGTTCAATAAATTTTGTTCTTTTTGGGCAATATTTTTTTTGGTTACACTTTTTGAAGACATAAATTTAAAACTTTATGATTTATTTTCTTAAGCATCTAATCAATTTTTTTTAGTTTAATTTCCTAATAATGGAAAATAAATAATCATACATACCTTTATGTTAGTCGTGTGCTCAACTTATTTCTTATGATAACAATTATTTTTATTCTAGAAGCACCTTTTCGAAATAATCAGAATAGGTCTAATTCAAGGGACAAATCACACTATTTGATCTTATTTTAGTAGTATTATTTTTGTTTTTTCGTGATAATAATGTTCTATTATTTATTTATTTATTGCCAAAGTCAAATGGTTTTATACACACTGTACTATAATGGTTGTTATTTTTTATTTAATAAATGAAATGAAATTGCATAGACGTGGATAATGTTTGTTAGTGGATGCCTAAAAGTTGACTAAGAAAAGATTTTATTTTCAGAACATTATTTTATTTTTTTTCCCTCTGTATTATTATTATTATTTATTTGAAACAGTTTGGTTATCTCATTGGGTTTTCAATTTGTTTTTTCTAATTAATTGATTGATATGACTATGATTAAAAAAATAGAGAAAAAAATTCCAACTTGGTTGAAATATATGTCCTTTTAATCAAACTTTAATCGGTGAATTAATATAAGATTAATTAAGTCCTAGTCTAATAATAGTAACTTTATATGATTGTAATTAAAATTAATATTTTATTTAGGACTCTGTGTAACATTCTTTTGTATTTTCTCTTTTCTGAAATTTTAACTACTTTTAATCTAATTTGTCTTTTGTTTCGTTTTCCAATTTTTTGGTTCAGAATTCTCAAATGTAACGTTTTTACTGTTTGTATACTATTCATGTGTATACAAACACATGGATAGTAATGCAAGGAATAAAATGATCACGAGAAAGCAAAAGGGTGTAATCAGTAATTATCGCTCCCACGTAAATTTAAAATTTTAATTTTATGAATTTTAATATTATATGATTCTTAGTGTTGAAAGTATTAATTTTTATATTAAAAAAAAGTTATGAGGGATTGAGTTGATATTTATTAATTACTTATAATTTTATTGTAATTTTTTAATATAAATTTATGTTTAAACATTAAAAATATTAAATTCAAATAAACAGTGAATCCCCCTCATTTGATGGATGTGATCTCTCTCTCATACATAGATATATAAATAAAAATGGTAGAAGTAAATTTAAAACTTCAAGAATATAGGTGCACCATTAAAAAACATATGTAAGACTTAATTTCTAATTTTATAGGTAAGTAACATAACATTCAATCAAATAAATGTACCATTTAGCTTTTTCCTAGCATAAATGATAGTAGATAATATTAATATATATATATATACATATATATATATATAT
>NC_028637.1:4549109-4550913 GCF_001406875.1 Solanum pennellii | reverse complement strand
TAAAATACCTAATTTTATAGAGAAACCATATATTCATGTGCACAATATTTTATTACCAATAATTTCTCCCCTAAGAGATGGAAAATTTTGGGGGTCCTTTGACAACTTAAAATCAATAATAATAATAGAGATCACAATAAAAATAATTATAAATATTTTCTCAATTTCTTAAAATATACCGGTTGAAAATTAAAGCTACTAAATTTATTTGGGAAAAATTACATGAATTAGTACATTTTAATAAATAATTACTGCTTTTAACAATATCTTTTATTTATCACCATTTATAGCAGTACTATGTTAAATTTGCAATGTGAATTAAAAGTGAGTTGTGTACGCATTGTTTTTTTGAAATATATTATGTTTGCTTTGGTAAAAATTTGACACATTGTATTATAAATGTATAAAAATGTGCGATAAATGTATTATCCATCATTAAAACTTGTATTATATGTGAATAATAAATTGTTCTTTGTAATATGTATTAAACTTGTATTATAGATGAATTAAAAGTGATCAAGCGAAAAAAAATATTCTTATTATAAATAATAAATACTTTTTATTATAATATATTTATATAAGTTTTCCATTTATTTGATAACTGACTTTTTAAAAATGGATCACATGTTAATATTATCCACTAAGAAAAAATGGATATCAAGATGGATAAAAAATAGATCATACTCTACAATTTAACCTTCAAAGTATTTCGAACCCATCAAATAACTTTTTCCTCCCAGTTTAAGTTTATTTGGACCTTTTAGCTTATGTTCTTACCTGATTAGTCCTATACTTATCTAGATTATTGTTAAATTAACTTAATTTTATCCCATAACAAATTTGAACAGATGGGATATATTCATTTTTTATCACCTCATATTTAATTTAACTTACCTATTTGTCATTTTTAATTACACGTTGGGTCCGTCTCTCTATATAATTTGAATTAGTTATTTAGATTATTGTCAATTAACCTATTTTTATCTCGTATCCAATTTAAACCGATCGTACATATTCATATTTTAACCAGCTCATAACCAACTCAACTCATCTATTTGTCATTCTTAATTACACGTTGGGTCCGCCGCTCTATATAATTTGGATTAGTTATCTAGATTATTGTCAATTAACCTATTTTTATCCTGTACCAAATTTGAACCGATTCGAATATATTCATTTTTAATCAGCTCATATCCAATCCAATCCAATTCACCTATTTGTCACTCCTGATTACACGTTGGGTCTGCCTCTCTATATAATTTGAGTTAGTTAACTATATTATTGTCCATTAACCTATTTTTATCCCGTATCAAATTTGAACTGATGGAATATATTCATTTTTAATCAGCTCATATCCAACTCAACTCACCTATTTGTCATTCCTAATTACACGTTGGGTTCGCCTCTCTATACAATTTGAATTATTTATCTAGATTATTATCAATTAACCTATTTCTATCTCGTACCAAATTTGGACCGATCGAGTAGTCATTTTTAACCAGCTCATATCCAATCTCGTATCAAATTTGGACCGATCGAGTAGTCATTTTTAACCAGCTCATATCCAATCTCGTATCAAATTTGGACCGATCGAGTAGAGTCATTTTTAACCAGCTCATATCCAATCTCGTACCAAATTTGGACTGATCGAGTAAAGTCATTTTTAACCAACTCATATTCAATCCAACTCACCGATTTATCATTCCTAATTACACGTTGGGTCCGCCTCTCTATATAATATGAGTTAGTTGCTATAGATTGTGTTACCCTCCACACCCCCACCACCCCCACCCCCCAATCACAC
>NC_028637.1:4472468-4548813 GCF_001406875.1 Solanum pennellii | reverse complement strand
CCAATCACACGCATCTAGTGTACCTAGCAA
Source organism: Solanum pennellii (assembly GCF_001406875.1). Taxonomy (NCBI): domain Eukaryota; kingdom Viridiplantae; phylum Streptophyta; class Magnoliopsida; order Solanales; family Solanaceae; genus Solanum; species Solanum pennellii. The sequence continues at coordinate 4,548,783 of NC_028637.1, read as the reverse complement.
GCAAGACCGTTGAAGAAGCAGAATTAGTATCATAATTAGTTTTAATCTGTTACGAGTTATATATATATATATATATATATATATTTACTAGTAGGTAACTAGGTTTGTAAATAGGTAGAAAGTAAAGAGAAAGGGACAAGGGAGAGGTAAAAGAAACTTTTTGGTTTACTTTAGGTTTGTATGTATATGTATATGTGTGTATATATATATATATATATATATATATATATATATGCATGGCAGAAGGTGATATTATTTAGCAGGAGAAAGGAATCTAGACAGAAAGGTGCAAGAGTTTTGGCAGAGCAAAGGATGGAGAAATATCGATGTTTGGGGGCCAATGTATTAATATTCGTAGATGTTGATAGAGTGAGACAACATGTACTCACTATAGACACGTCCCTCTCTACATTTTTCATTGTTCCCAACCCCACACACCACACACAAATATTCTTTTTACTAGTCAAGTTGGTTAAACGAGGGAGAGTATTAGTTACGAGTTTATTCGGTCGAATATTATTTGAATTGTGAAAATAATTGATGATTAAATCGTGTTATAAGAGGTCATTCTTTTTTTCGAATGGACGAAGTCAAGCGTTTAAGTTGTTGTTGGGTGATCGATTCTTGGATTTAAATTAGGACTTACGGAGGTTCAGAAGAACTCAATGACTTTTGGTTAGATTTTGTCTTTGTATTAGAAAAATGATGAAGTACATAAACAAGGTCTGAGATGTTTATATATGATTAAAATTATTTTTATGTATATACCGTAGATATTGAACCTTCGTCAAGTATTTATCTTTTCATATTATGAACCTCCTAAGTAAAAATTCAGATTCTGTCATGGAGTGTGACTATGAGGACTATGAGTTCGATGACAAATTAAATTTTAAACTTTGACCCATACAGTACTAGAGGATTCAAAATTTTCAATAAAAAAATTCGAAAAATAAAGAATTTAGTATTGGGATTTAAACTCGAAACCTCAACGTGAACTAATTTGAACCTCTAAACTACTAATTCAACCTCTACAAATCTTGTGTTATCAAAATCAAAATATAATACTAAATATAAAAAAAAAATCTATATATATAATGTAATTTTTTATCGAAAAAATTCAGATGAACACCTTCACTTCCTCATAGACCCGCTTCTAAAAATAACCATTAATTAATGAGTGGTTCTAAGAATTCACACAATAATGAAAAGAGCACAAATTGGTCACATTTGCAGCAACATTGTGTCATTAATTGGAATGAAAGAATCAAAATAAGATAGAGAAGTCACATTATGGGATAAGTAGGGACTCTTGCGTGGGAGAAAATTGACATGTCCTCAGCTCCAAAATTAAACACAACTTATGATGTCAGAATTGTTTATAAGAAGATAATAATTCATTCTCGCAATTAATATGAGACACTTAATATTTTCGCGGAAAATTTAGAGATAGTAAAAAATATAATAGTGGAATGTCCAACTCTAATACCAAATAAAAGAAGAAAAAAACCTTAAAATTTTAACTCAATTCGAAAAGTTGACTCAAAAGTATCTAAAAACATATAAAAGGATTTTTTTTCAATTTATGAGACATAACTTGAATGGTGCATAGAATTGAAGAAACAAATAAGAATTTTTGAAACTTCTCGCTTAAACGTGTTGTAGCTATTAATTTAGTATTCATGTAATTACAAAACTATTAAAATTTAGAGAGTGAAAAGTATGATACAAGAATGTCTGACTCTGATATCAAAAAAAAAAAAAACTTAGAACTTAACTCAATTCGAGAAATTGTTTTAAAAAGTTATTAAACATGTCTAAGAATATATAAAAAGATACAAAACTCTGTTTTAATATATGAGACATAACTTGAATCCTCGCGGAATTTAAGAAACAAGAACTTATGAAACTTCTAGCTTAAATATGTTATATCTATCAATTTAACATTTATGTAATTATATAAAATTTTAAAGTTTTTGAAAATGAAAAGTGTGAGACAGGGATGTTGGACTCTAATACCAAATAAAAACACAAACTTTAGAACTTATCTCAATATTAAAAGTTGATTCAAAGAGCTATAAATTTAGCATATATGAGTCTTTGACAAATTAATTGACATCAAGATTAGGTGATTTCTTTTGTGTGGTTTTATGTTTATTAAATCCGTATGTTTGTGATGATTGTGGTAATTATATGTTATATAAACATTTGATTGATTGAGATGTATCATCATCCCTTTTTGTTGTTCTTATATTGTGCACATGCATTAACATGAGATTGAACATGAGTAAGGATCTGACACATGAAGATCGTTCGTCTTGAGATCATTTTATGATTATAAATTAGGTATGTGTAGATTGTATGTGCTAGGGAGGACTTATTTTTTTAATAGATTAATAGTGCAATGAGATCTTTCGCATAAATAGGAGAGATCGTTCGGGTCGGCATAACTATAGACCTTGAGAGTCCCCCATGATCACTAACTCTCGATGAATTTTCAAGAACTATCGTATACATACGATTGAAAGAGTACTTGTCATTTGAAGCATATCATTTCATGATGTTGCATTGCATTGAATCTCATTAAATCTTTTATTCTTGTTTGATTATGTGCTTCATTGGTATTTGGACATTACGTGACATTTGATTATTCCTATTGGGTGAAACTTGGTTGATACGTATAACGTAGACTTACAAAATTAAAAAATATTTTTCTTATGTATACTCATGTCACTTTTTTTTTGTTCTCGTTTTACGAGACATATTGAGTACATGCGATTTTGTACTCATTATACATTTATTGCACTCTTTTGTGGTATAGATTGGATTCGAATAGGAGCGCATCTCATGGAGTTTTCTAAGTCTGAGCTTTATTATCTTGTGGTGAGTTGTTTGGTTGTCCTGTGACCCACACATAATCGTGTTTTTCCATGATTTTCTTACAATATTTGAGTTATATTTTTTTTTGAAGGAAATTTGAAGTGTTAGCATAAATACTTTGACTTTTCCTTAAAGAAAAATATAATTTTCTTCCATATTTGGCTATTCTTTCCTCGGGAGAAATGTATGAAATTCTATAAATTGAAGATCTGATTTTTTTATATTAGGAACACAATAGAATCCACAATGTAGACATTTGAGAGTTTTGTTTGCGATGAGACTTTCTCTCTACCGCTTTTATGCTTTTAATTAGTTTTTTTTTAAAATCATGTCGGCCAATTGGTCATATCATATAATGATATATGTCTCCATTAGTATAGTTTTATGTGTTGTGTAATTTATCATGATATGATTTGAAATTATAAGCTTTCGCATGATATTCTGATTACTTTCGAACCCAACAAGTGATAATAGAGCACATGATTCAATGATCCAATAGAACGAACCGGAAGACATGTTTAAGATTTTTTCAGATCATTGCAATCAATGTGATGATACCAAAGATGTTTGCATTATTACATGTGAAAAAAAAAATCAAATATATTTTCAACAACACCGTTGCTCCATCCTTAAGAACAAAATTTATTTACAACTCATGCTTATTTACACATGGACTTCAACTTTCAGCCCTTTTTAACGCTCGGGCTCCACTTTAATCCTTGCATCTTACTTTTAACGCATCAGCTTCACTTTCAACATTACTCATAACTTTAAACAGAGAGCTTCAATTTTTAATCCGTATAAATTTTTTAAATCATGGTAAGAAATAGTGATACATGAAGATTGTGTGAAAAAAGAAGATCAAGATTATTTTATAAAGAGCATCCAGCCAAAAGTGGAAATCTGTTAGAGTTTTGTCCTAATTATCCTACCATGTTTGAGTTTTATTTCTCTTTTGAAGGAAAAGATAAAGTATTATCATAAATGTTTTAACTTCTTTTTTAAAGAAAAATATATCTCTCTTTCATATTTGATTTTTTTATGGATCTCTATAAAGTGAAGACTCCTTTTTCCTACTATAAACACAATATTATCCACAATATAGACATTTAAGAGTTTTCTTTATGGAGAGACTCTCTCTACAATTTTTATGCTTTTAATTAATTTTTTTTAATTATGTAGGTCAATTGGTTATATCATATAATAAGATATATTTCTATTAGTTTAAGTTTTGGCATTACACCCCGATTACTGTCGAATCCAAGATCTGTCTCTATCTCGTTATTGATTATATTATTTTGGTATTCAAATGGGATATTTCTTGTATTTAGATTGATCATTTTAGTTTCAGGCTTGCACCATATTTTATAAGCTCTTGTACTTATGACATCAAGTTTTTTCACATTTACTTTTAAAAGACTTAATCTTGAGATACTATGTTTATCACTTACCTTTTGCTTGTTATATTAACTTTGATGGTAAGATATTTGGATTGGCTTACCTATTGATTTGAAACATCGATGTCATCACAACTTATGAGTTTGGATATGACAATTAAAGAGTGATAAGTGTGGTATAGAGATATCAGGCTCTAATACCAAATAAAAGAAATAAACGTAAAAATTTAACTCAATTTGAAAAGCTTATTCAAAGAGTTAAATGTGTCCAAGAACACATAAAAAGACACTCAATATGTTTCAATTTATGAGGCACTACTTGAATCTGCACCGAATTAAAGAAATAAAAACTTCTTGCCAAAACATGTCATGGCTAATAATTTAATATTTACATAAATAAAAAGATTTTTAAAATTTACGATCTAATTTGCCACTTCTTTGACCTCACCTTTTTATAATTTCAAATTTCTCCATACACATTCCTCTCTTTAAGGGAATCTTTCTGTGCATGTTTGTTTCCTTTATGAAAGAAGCATGTTCTTGTTTCTGTCTCCTCTTCGAATCTTCTGTTATTTCATTGAATCACTTTTATACTTTTTTGTTAATTCCAACTATTATATTTTGTCATTATTCAAAGTGTTCTATTCTACACTTCTTAATAATCTAGGTAAATGTTCTTTATATTTTATATGACATTTTGTCAGGAATTTTTCATATTTTATTAATATTATTATTTTTGTTCACTTTTAAATGAAAGTGTGTAAAAATCCAATTGATCGATAAATTGAATCGAAAAAATATTATTGAGTTAACGATTATTGAATGATTTTATAAAAGAAAATTATCGGGTTAATTATCGGTTCGGTATTGATTTTTAATATTAGATTATTGAGTAAACGATAACTCATTAAGATTATAATATTTTATTACTTTTACCTATACATAAATATTAAATATTAATCTCAATATCTTACTAGTTATGTATGTGTCATTTATCCTTCAATTCATACTTCACTGTGATTTTGAATTGACAACTTCACATTATACAAATCGTCAAAACCTAAATTAAGAACCCCATTTCTCTTAATTTCTCTTTGTGTTACACATGCTATTTATTGTATGAGCATTTGTAAAATTACATCATTGTCTTGTCTCGTCAAATTTATTAGCGATGTCATATTTTTGTTTTATAAGCATTTTCTTATTGGTTAAATCGAAAATTGAACCGTTAAACACCAAAATCAATAAGCCAAAAACCGATAAAACATATCTTATTGATTTAGCACATTTAAAAATTAAAAACAAATAATACATAAAACCAAACTGAAGCGAACCGAGGGTTTGGGTGGGGGGGGGGTAAGAGCAAGGGAAAAGTACTTTGATTAGAAGTAAATGTATTATTCAAATTTTTGAATGATTACTGGGCTAAGTTGAAAATCCGACTTGTTCTTTTATTCCCACTTACATAGATGGGATATTTTAAAAAATAACTACCCTTTTTAGTTGTAAATTAGATACAGTAGAACCAATTGAATTTAAAAAAATCAAATATCCGTACATGCATTTTTTTCTTTCATTTTTTAATTTAATACTATTTTAATATAAATAACCTTAATAAGATGTCAATTAATAAAGATGTGAATTAAATAACAAGAACAACTAAATCACTAAACAAAAAGATGGCTGAGATGAATAAATCTCTTATAGGAACAAAAAAAATATATAACGGAAAAGGTCTCACATTTTAAATTAAGAAATTTCTATAAATATATAAATAAATAGCTCAAATAAGAAAGGGAGCGTATAATTGTTTTGCACAAAGGGGTGCGTATGGTTTAAACCGATTAAAATCGAAAATTGAATTAAATTGATTAAATAAATTAACTTTTATTTGATTTAAATTTGGTTTAATTTTATTCTAAAATTTTAAAAAAATTAATAATATTTTATTTTTTTTTATTTGTCAAGTTATATGATCAAACACCACTTTTCAAATTTTTCTTTTAAGTTTTTTCCATGTATGCTTGAGGCCAAACGGGTCCTAAATCTTAGGTCCAACAAAATTGTTTCCTCAACACCCTTTCTCTTTTTCCCCATCTCTAACGATGTTAATAGTTCCACATGATTGGTTAATAGATGATTAAATCGATTTATCTATGAATAGAATGCTATGATTTTTACTTATAACTTGTGAACTTATATATAGAAGCAATTCACGAGATCATACACTTCTCTTTCCTGCTCATAACGGAAATATGTATCGTTAGTTGACCTAACCTATTTTTAAAAGGGAAAATTATATATAATAGCAAACTAATAACCTAAAATAAATGGAGCAGCTATGGTTTAATTTAATTGTGCTCCATAGCAAACGTTAGCCAAAGTTTGCCAAGCGTCTCTCTCCCAAAAATCTCGCTCGCCACTCTCCCATTCTCGCTCGCCACTCTCCCTCTGCTGCTATAGCATACAAATATGAATTTTTTGTTTGCTATATGTGAAAGTTGCCCTTTTTAAAATAAATAGCTTACACACAATAGTCGAGTAACAAAATATTTCACCTAAATTCAACATCTAACCAAGGAAACTTAAGTTGAATAGGTGGAAACACATTTGGATTAAGCGCTTTACATACCAAGCTCATAAAACAAGATCTCAATTAACAAATGTTTTGCATCTCGTGTATAATTACGTATATCACTCCTATATATCATGTATACCGGTGTAAAACAATGGGAAGTTGTGGGTGATATACAGAATATACAAGTGTGATTTCACAAAGCCATTTTATAGGTTTGATTTTTCACTTAAAATAAGTCCAAGTCACTTCTAATCTTTCTCAAAATTTGTATATATTCTTGTTTATTCATTTTCAACCTATTCCAATCACACTAACTCTCACATATACATTCAATCAAAGAGAGAAAAAGAAGGAAGAGAAGTTGAAATTTATGAAATCCTCAAATTTAGATCCAATCCTTTAAGAATCGAATGACACTTTTGTTTTAGATTTTGTTTTTCGATGAAAAAATAGAATCCTCGTCGACTACAGTCAAGAATAAAAATATACGTAATTTTGATATTTCAAAAATTTATATGAATAGATATATAATAATGCATAAAACAAGAATAGGATATTTACCTTCTAATAAATTGTTGATTATAGATGAAAGTTGCCCTAAAATGTCAATCTTTTTAAACTTCAATTGTTAAACCTAATCTTAGGCTAAAACAATCACTAGAATTAAATACAAGTGTCAATATCCTTAAAAAAGAATTGAACAATTCAAAAAAAACAAGCGATGTCCTTTGATCAAGTCAAGGGTTTTTTTCTTATAAAGATAAAAAAAAATTAAAGTACACTAATCAAAATATTCTTCTCATTAATAACTTCTTTTATGTATAAAAGAGAAACACGATAATTAATCTGAACCAGAGAAACTTAATAGTAATGGTACATTTATTATATCTCTTCCAAATACATAGAGGAACAAAACAAATAGGCATACATTTCAATATCCACCATAAGGTTGGCCTCTAAAATGTGATAAAGTCTCTAGGACATGATGCTTTGCTTTCTCAAAATTAATCAATCCCATGAACCAAAAATCATGACCATCTATTGTGACAATGTGAATGTACCTTCCTGATGGATTTTCTCTCATCACTACTGGATTGACACTTCCAATGTTTGCCAATGGTATTGCCACCTACATAGACACTCAAGTTAGCTATGAGCTATTCAGCGACAAATTAGTGACGAACGTCGTGCTAAATCACTTACAAGTGGTATAAGTTAAGTAACATTTTTCAGCGTTGACAAGTTGAAAGAGCTTGGATAGTTATACTTTTTGTAACCAAAGAGGGAAATTTTGTTTAAAGCGGTATAGTTCTACTTTTTTTTAAAAAAAAACTTGAGGTTATATACCGCTAAGCACTAATTTCTTATACTTGTTCGTCTTGATACAATGAGCTAATAGAAAGTGTGTCATGCTTGATTCACAAGACTCTATAATTAAAGTTATTTATTCACCAATCAATTGAAGAGCACACATAGGTTACACGAAAGTCTGTCTTACCTTCTATTATATTAGTAAAAAATTTTATTTAGACCCGACTAACAAGATACAAAAGGTTTTTACCTTTACTAGCAAAAGTCAAAGATCATCAACTTTGAGTAATCTATCTCGCTACATAATGTACTTCACTACACCCTCGTCCCTTTAATAGAAGTATAAGTTATTAACACGATCTATCTTGATGGGATTTTTCTAGTAAGTAACGAGAAGACTAAAGTATTAAAATTACCTTATAGTAGCTCCAAGCTTCGTGTCCCGATGGAGCTCGAAAAGATAAGGGACGATCACTACAAAAAGCCAGTTTGGTTGATGACAAATAAAGAGTTCCAGCAACAGGACCAGTTATTGTAGAAAGATAACAAGCAAATGTCTTCTTCAACTGTTCATTTGGATCTGTTGCAAAAATCTGCTTGTAAAGTGGTTCAAATCCACCTTCTGTCAATGCCTTGGCTGTTAATTTGAGTTTACCACATGCTGCTTCTGATACTGATGGACCAGTTTTCACTACAACATGAACACAAACAAAGATATATCAATATATTTGGACCAACCACTAATGCTGACATTAGGGTACGCTATGTAGCCTTTTTTTGAATCTTGTTAACGCAGGATGCTTTGGGCATCAAGCTATCTTTTTTTCTTGTAATTTATAGTTTTAAACATATAATCCCGCATTTTAAGTATTCTTTTTCCACAACGATAAAGGAATTTATGGGCTATCCCCCGCTTTCGATTACTTAATAGGGCAATTCCTCGTACTTCGTGAAAGATGACTACAACGCTAGAAAAAAACTAGCTTTTTGACCATAAGAAGAATTTTTTGAAAATTTATTTTCAAATATATGTTTGACCATAAAATTTATATTTGACAATTTGATCTTCAAATATTTTTAAGTTCTCAAAAACTCGTCTAAACAAGCTCAGACCAATTTTTGAAACGTCCACCCAAATAACTTCAATTTTCAAAAATTCAACTTTTCAAGTTTCAACTTTGACCAAACAAGAGCAAAAGACTACTAGTCTAAATAAATTCACACGTGGCACTAAGATTTGAAGTTTATAGATTCGAAATTCCAGCATATGATTCTAAATTAAGAGCTTATATATACATGTTCATAAGATAAATATAGAATTTGAATCAAAATTACTGGATTCACCGAACCCCCATAAATTTAATAATAAGAGGCAACAACACTTCCTACACAACTATTGATCACAAAAATATTGTGTGAACTCTTTGCATATATCAATCAAATGAATACAACAAACTATCTTACCAACCACTGTTAAATGATACGATTAAAGAGTTTTTAAGTAATATACACTGACAGTATAAATAATTTAGAACTCACAGTTACGCCAGACGTTACGGGCCATAGTGTCAGCTTTGTTAGTCCAAGAATTGAAGACATGAGAAACAGAGTCAATTGGATTGTTGTTAGGCTTAACAACAGGGGAATACACAAGGTAAGGTTGTTGAGTTTGAAAATCATGTCTCTTTTCTTGATCATGAAATTTTTTATAGTGATTTGGGACTGATGGAGGACTCATAATATTGGTGCCTAATTTTTGATGATCCATATGAATATAAAATGATCAAATTTTTATTATTCACACAAGAAAAAAGGTTGTAAAAGATTGTGCCTAAGAATTTGCTTTAATTAGTAGAATGGGAAAAAAATGAATTTTTATATATGTAAAGGATAAGTATATTCTGTAAAACGCGTTTTCCTTTTGCTTGATTATTATATATTACTATGCTGCAAAATGAAGCTAAGTTTCAATTCAAGCGAGTTGCTAACGCTTTTCACTTTAAGTTACAAAATTGTGGGTTCGAATCAGCAAAGAAATTATAATCGTCTCTGAGAAAGAGACATCAAACAAGTACATTTTGGGATTGTTTGATAGGTTGTAAGTAACATGCATATTATTTCCTTCGTTTCACAAAAAATGATCTAGTTTGACTTGATACGAAGTTTAAGAAAATAAAGAAGACTTTTGAATATTATGATCTTATATTAAAGCTATGTCAATGTATATAGCTATTTTTTAATCTTGTGGCCTTAAATATGCTACATGGATAGCTGAAAGTGAAATGGTGTAAAACTTATCCGCACATGTTGTTGACATCAAGTCAATACATGCATGTAATATGTTTAAATTAATAGTACATTTTACTTAACCATAATTAATTTACATGTGTTTTACTTCATTAAATCACGTATTGCATTGGCTTAGTGTAAACACCCGATACAAATAAGTTTTTTCCAATAAAATATTATCAAAAATAGTAAGAAATCATACTTTTTAAAATATACTAAAAATATATTAAGATCGTTCTTTTTATAATAGAGGAAGTATTTATTTAATCATGCATTAAAATCCTTTGTGTTCATAATACAATAATATTTTATATATTAGTTATACGTATTATAATACCAAAAAGAGTGTTTGACAAGTTGAGAAAATATACCAAATAAAATACTTTATACATTATTTTTTTAATACATGCTTTTATCGAACGATCCTGAGAAAAAGAAAATATGTATTCTTCTTACCTTTTTCATTTTTATTTTCTGTGTAGTCTACTATGTTAAGAAATTACTCATACTTAAGGTGTTTCCTAATATTTTATTGTTTTAATTTATGTAATATAATTTAAATTTTGAGAGTCGAACAATCTAAATTTGATCATAAATTTAAAATGAAAACTCAAGTATTTTGAAATAAAATTTATGTGACATCTCTTGGATTACAAAATTTAAATAAGTCTATCATTACAACAAAAATAATTAACCTTAATAAATATACACATTGTTAAATATCAATTAAATATTTTGAATTGTGCATTATTTTACACAATTGTTCGATATTCATATTGAAATCTGACTAAATTTGGATTCTCACTAGAAAGTCTCGTAGAGCGCTCTCTATCAAAAGTAACTCTGTACCTTAGATGATTTGAATCTGAAACATCTTGATTAAGGATAAATAAGTATTTATCACTTCACCACAACCCTTATTGGCCCGATTTTTTTTTTTTGCTAGTTATATAAATATAATGATTCCAATTTATTACTCAATATAAAAGACTTTTTTCATTTTGTTACAACGTAGAAAGGAATATATGTGGCATATATGTCTTCGGAGTTTTGGGGTAAAATTATTTCTTATTTACGAAAGCAAATTAGGTTTCAATTAAACAAAAAAATTGTATTGAAAATTAATTTGGGCGTTGCTCAATCTGGTCAATTGGAAATAACTTGGGAGGAGTCGATTATGAGGATTGGGTGGATCTACGACAAATCCAAATTAATTTTAATATAAGAAAAATCGAAGAAAATCATGTATGTCATATCTATATCATTTACGTATCTTGTATACCTATATTTTGTGTATCATGTGCATCAATATTATACATCATAGAAGTGATATACATATAATATACACGTGACATACAAATAATATGAATTATGACATACAAATTGGATGTATATATGAAATACAAGTAACACAAATAAATCTTCGAAAATCAATATAGTATTTGATCCAAAACTTCATCAAATGAGCACCTCCAAACTCGAGATATAAGTTTATCAAGATTATTCAATGAATTGAAAAAATACCAAGTAGAGAATTATTGGTAAAACTATCCAATTAGACAAACATTCTTATCATATACACTATAATTCTTTCTATAATTTAAAATAATCACTAATTATTTTACTAATTAATAATCTCATACCAGATTTCAAGTAAGTACACTTAGAGACACATTTTTCACATACACTAAAATAGAGAGATACGAGCGAGAGAAGGAGAGAGGCGAATGAGATAGGAGTGAGGTGAGCGAGATTCTCAGATGCATGTGAATCATTCTCTAAATACATGTGAATCACACTAGATACAGGGAGAAAGACGAGCAAGAGAGGAGAGTGCGAGCCAGAGAGTCAGAGACATACATGTGAATCCACTTAGATACAATATCTATAAGATTGCATGTATCCAAGATGGCATAATACATAAATATGTATTTTAATTTTGCTTCAAATCACATTTATGTCCTTTAATTTTGGGTGTGCACAAGTAGCACTTAAACTTATATAAAATTGAACAAATAAACACACATGTCTTACATGACATACTACATATCATTTTTGTCCTACGTGGTGTCCTACATGCATTTGGCACGTAGGACTCATGGTTTAACTTGTTTAACTTTATACAAATTTAAGTGTCTATTTGTGCATACCCAAAATTGGAGGGTATAAATGTAAAATGAAGTCAAGTTAAAGGACGTATTTATGCATTATGCCTATCTAAGATACATGTATCTGGATGTATCTAGACGCGCTAAATACATGTATTTGAAGTTCAAAATCTGATAAGATTTGTAAAATTACAAACATATTTAACATCTAAACTAATGAGATTTCCATAAGTTATTCAACATTATTTTAATTTATCAAACTCGAATTTCAACGTCATCAATATCACCATCAGTGTCAATTTAGTTTATCGATTCAAGCTCCATAACACCACACATAAATAAAAAATTGAACCTATACACAGGGGCGGCTCGACAGTATTAAAAAAAGATATGTGCCTAAGGCCTCACTTTAAGGGGCCTCATTTTTAATAATAATAGGTTATGAGTTATTATTTTTTAACAAATATTGAATACTATTTGTAGAAAGAGTTAACTTTTCATGAAAAATGAAGGAAATATATATTAGAAGAAATTTGACATATTTGGACTACTTTATCTCATTAAAAATAATTTAAATAAGAATGATTATATCATCAATTGAAAACTAGAAGAAATCAATTATATACAAGTTAGCAACAATTCAAGTTTAAGGCCCCATTTAATTTTTATTTTAGGTCACTAATATGCTTGATTTGCCCCTGCCTCTACATCCCAAATTCAAAATGACAAACTCCGAAAAGCGAAGCTCAAATGTATAGTTGTGGGTGACAATTCCATTCTCTAAAAGTATTTTTTTCTTAAATGTTATAGTGTCAAAATAATTTTATGGAATGGAAGAAACTAGAAATAGAAATTAAAGAAAGAAGGTATGATAATTCTTTATATTAATTCGAATAAAAGAGTTAGAACCGTCAATATGGGCTAGGCTCGTTGGATTGGTCTAGCCTAACTCGGGATTTAATAGAGCTGAGCTAAGATTTTTGGACCTATTTAAGAAAAAAACTTTTTAGCCCGGCCTAAATAAGCTTGCTGAATGGTGTAGCTTGAGAAATATTAGTAGGGTCGGCCCGTGGGCCAATAAAAAATAATTAAAAAATATAATATAGTATTAAAATTTAAAATTAAAGAGTGTACAAACTCAAAACAATCAGGTTGATATTTGTATTTAGATATTTATACTTTTACTTGAAAAAAAACTTAAGAGATATTATAAAGATGATTTTATTTATCGATTTGATTAACAAGTAGTAACATTAAAATTATATAATATTCTTTTTTTGATATTTATATAATATTTTTAAATTATAATTTATAATTGAATTTAATAATTATAAAAAAATAATTTTTTAAAAAAATCGGCTTGCTCGACAAGCCTATAGCTCATGTACTTGTGGGTTGGGCCGATCATTTTCTGGCTCACACCAAAAATTGGCTAGCCCGCCCTGACCTATAAAATGTTAAGACTTGTATGGATTAGCCGGGATGGGGTGAACTAGCCCATATTGACAGCTCGAAAAAGAGTACATCACTATTTGCAAGTAATTAAGTATTATCTTTCTAGATATTAAATTAAACTAAAAATAAATATTTTGCAATTAATGTAAACCCTAGATTTGAAAAAAATTAAATACTATAAACTATTTTTAGACTAAAAAGAAAAAAGTAAAAAGATTCTACCAAATTTCAACATTTTCCCTCATACTCAAGTTGGTATATTTAACTTTAATTTGAACACTTAATTATTCTTCAAAAATATCTTCTAATAGAATTCATCCTTACATTCTTCTTCTACTAATAACGCTTGTGATTTATCTTGAGTGTCTTTGAATTTGCACACTTTTGTAACATGACTTGTTTGTTTACAACTTCCACATACCACATCAGATCTCCACTAGCAGAATTTTTTCAAATGTGTTCTCTTTTTGCAATATTTGCAAGGAGGGTAATCAACTTTCTTTTTTGATAGTTACATAAAAGATACCTTCAAAAATATTATCTTGTTTTGTTCTTGTGCTTGAAGAGCACTTATCAATTCAACAAGAGAGATGGTAGAGAGATCTTTACACTCTTTCAAAGTCTCGGGAATAGTTACTAGAATTTTTTCAACTATTCTATTATCATTGAAATTCTCACTAAGTAACCTGATTCTGGTGATAATCAAAGAAATTATGTCTGATTAATTAGTGATAGTCTCACCCTCCTGCAACCTAAGAAATTCTAAATCTCTTTTCAAATTCAGAATTTAATTTTGTTTGTCTCGTTCACTTCCTCGGTACTCTTTTTAAAGTTTTTTTCCAACTTCTTTTGTTGTCTAACATGCAATGATTTTAACAAAGATTAAATCTGCAACTAAATTTTGAATTGCAATTTGGCTTCGTGTTCTTTTATTTTCTCTTCTGAGTGAAGTTTGATTTCAGCATTGGAAGATTTTTCAATAAGTTATAGTATGAGTTTGTTTTCCATTACAGCTTCCCACAAATCATAAGCCTCAATATAAGACTTTATCTTAATATCTCAAATTTGATAATTTTCACCATTAAATGTTTGTGGGACATTGAAAGAAAGAGTATTGCTTGTCATGGTTTGAAAAATATATAAGATTTAAAATAATGTAGATTAAAAATTGGTTAAAAGTAGCCCTGCGTTAAAAATAAAAGCATGGATTAAAATTGATCCTGCGTTATAAATAAAAGCACGGGTTAAAAGTAGGTTGAAAATAGATTTGAATTAAAAGTGGTTGAAAGTTCTTCTTCAACGAACTCACAAATCCATTAAGATCAACTTAAGGCTCTGATACCACTGATATGGAATGAAAGAAACTAGAATGAGAAATTAAAGAAAGAATAAATGATAAATCTTTGTATTGATTCTTGCATTAATTCAAATAGAAGAGTACATCCCAATTTATAATTAATTGAGGAGAAAATTTTTCTTAAAGGAGAATTCTTCTAGATACTAAACTAAAATAAAACTAGATATTTTGCAATTAATGTAAACCCTAGACTTGAAAGAAAATTTAATACTATAAACTATTTTCAAATTAAAAAGAAAAAGTAAAAATATTCTACAAAATTTCAACAAATAAATGGTATTACATAATTGAGATAGAGAAAAATAATAATGCTCCATCCGTCTAACAATAGTTGTCCACTATATTATTTTGAAATGTGCAACAATACATGTCCACTTTATGAAATCAATGAATTATTTTACACTTAATTTCTAATTTACTTTTTAATATGAATTATAATTATTTCCATATTATATTTTTCAAGACAATGTATTTATTATATTCAAAGACTGATATAGTAAATTATCCTTCTATTTAAAGTTTCTTAAGGTGTGTGTCAAGTCAGTAGTTCTATTAAGTTTGATAAATTATTCTACAACAAAACATATTTATAATAATACTTTTATAAAAATTAATTTAGTGCTGAAATTAGTTCAAACGGTCCAAGAAATTGGCCATAGGAGAAGGGGGATTTCAACTTTTAACCATATAAGTGTTGTGTTTTGTAGGTGGATAGGTCATGGGTGATAGCTACTCAATTTTCTGTAGAGTGACTTTATAGTTAGAGATTACCTTAGTAGATGTTCTGTGAAAATGGACATGATAGAGTAGTTTGTATAAAGTGAAGACAAGTGTTAGAAGACTTTTACTAGTTGTATATAATGCTACAAACCTTTATTGTTCAATTAAAAATATATGAATTAATTTGTGTGTACATTTACTATTCAACTAAAAATATGTAAATTCAATTGTGTTGTGTATAGGTAAATATGACACACAAATGTGCGCATGGTAATATATAAAATTCGAGTAGATTAAGAGAAAGAATAATGAGGAGACAGACAGAATGAACAAGTGTTAGAACTAGAGAATGAACTAGAACAGAAGAGGAGCAGAAGCAACCAGAGTAATATGAGACATAAAAAGCTATAGGTCATGTTGTAATGTTGTTTTTATTGTACTGAAATTGAAAGTTTTGAAAATTGCTGAATTGATTTGAAATGCCTGACTAATGGACATGTTAAATAACTTGATAGTTTGTTGCTGTTGATATCAATCAAGTGCTATGAGTTCCTGACATTGATATAGATATTCATCTGAAAATGACTTGACAGAGAAGGTAGACATAGAAAGCAACTTGTTGTAGTTCTATTATTATCTCAATCAAGTTTGTTCGTAACATCAATAAGAATCGAAGTTAATTTCTTGACAATATGGATGTGGAAAAGAAGAATTATATGATATAAATGACTATATTTAAGCCAAGAGATGATCATTTATTCGATATGACAAAATCAATTTCCCCTGAAAAGTTTCAAGTGTGGCTGACCTATGAATTTTGAAATTTCAAAACAAATTTAATCCAAAGTGTTTTAAAATAGACTATGATTGTCGAGATTTGTAAAAAAAGGCCTAATTTAAATCTAACCTTCGGTAAATCTACATTATTGGATTCTCTGCAACCTTCTTTTTTTTTCTTCAAAAAGTAAACCTAGTGGTCTCGTTAATTGATAAAGATTTGGTCAAGTATAATCAAGTCAAGTAATGTTCAATTGCTTTATAAATTCATGTCATGTGTACTATAATATAATTTATGGTTTATATCCATTTAAATTATATACTCATCTTAATAATAAAAATAACAAAGTCATCAACTATTTTTATTTTAAAACTATTAAATAAGGCAATTAAGTGTACCTTAGTGTTTTCAAGAAAAAAATTAAGTTTGGCGGAAATACTTCCCGGCCTTTTTTACTCGCCAAAAAAAAAAGTTTCAGAAACTTAATTTAGCATAGATCATAATGTAATATTATCTTGAAACTTTTGTTATCCTTGACTCTCAAAAAGGTTTTCCTGCAAAATATTAATAATTTTAAAATGTTAATAGTTAAATGAGTATATTGACAAACAAAATAAAAAAATTCATCCAATGTAAACCTGATCACGAGATAGTGAATAAGACTTCTGTGAATATGCTAAAGCATAAGAGAAAAGTTCCTACAAGGGTACCGTAAGCATTTTAGTAAAGCTAGGTTAGCACAAGCCATGTGTTGAGATGCACGTAAATCAGAATTTTTGAAAACACTTCCCTTTGTTATTAAATCTTACCAATTAATAAAAGAAATAATATATATATTTAGGTAAATATTGTAAAAGTTCATATCCATATACATGACAGATTCTAAAAATTGGAAAAAGAAAATTTAATGCCTGTTTGAAAGTATTTACATTATCAAATTGAGTCCTATAGTCAACTCTCGATTCATATTGATTAACACAATTCGACTTGTTTCCTCGAGCTTTCTTTCGTTTTGAGTTCACCTCGAGAGAACCTTTGACCCTCTTTTAGTGTCGCTTTCCATCTTTCTTTTTAAAATTTTTGTCTCTAGTGAGGATATTTTTACTAAAATTTTCTTCTGCTAAACTGCTAGTAGAAGGAGACGAAGTTGTCACTTTCATGATTTTCTTCAGCTTTGAACCTAACTCATTTGCACATGCTATTGCTATCTTATATCCATCGTCTATTTCAGAAGCTTTTGCTATCATCCTAACAAATATTGGACAAAGAAGTCTATATTGATTCATAGCAATAAACTTCGGATCACTAATTTCTATTTTCTTAAAGAGAAAAGATGTAAAATTTTCCCTATTTTTAAAAAAATTAAAATTATTTTTTCTTATAGAGAAGATAATATAAAATCCCCTTAAACTTGTCTGCACTATTTACTTTAGCAATTTAACTATACAAGTGTTTCTTTACCCCATAATTTAATTTGAATTGAATTTAATTATACCTTAAAGGGTGATGTGACAAAATTTGTATCACCAACTTTCTATAAGCGCCTGAGAAAGGAAAAGACACCAAAAACTAACACACATCATCTTTTTATTGATAACATACTTAATAACTTATTTTACTAATTTTTAAATATTTTATTTTGAATTAACTTTTCTCTCTCTATTTTTCTTTTTTTTATTTTACTAATTTTTAAATATTTTATTTTGAATTAACTTTTCTCTCTCTATTTTTCTTTTTTTACATCATCTTCTTATTTTTTCCCCTTTTTGGTTCCTTTTCTGGATCCCATAACTTCTTCTCTTTTTTATTCTTTCCATTTAGTTCAAGTGAACATTTACTCTCAAATATAAATTCTTTCGTATTTTTTCTTCTTCTTTTCTTTTCTATTTTAATCGTTTCTTGTTTTTCTTTTACAAAAAAGAAATGGTGTTTGATTCATAGACGCTATTTTTGACATCAATGAAGACTATTAGATCTATCAATTTAAAGAGTTATCTAAATGAAGTTAATTTCCTTTAAAAATAAGTTCAAAGATATTGTTGTCAAAAGATAACTATGGATTTCTCCAATTCATACATTTTATTTCACGCGAATAATTTTTTTAAAATCTTTGTGGAAAGTGATACGATGTAATTAAACTGAAAATGCAATTGAACTTTGTATATTGAGGAGTAAATTTATTGATGTGTTTAATTTTTGACTCAATATGTTTTAAAAAAACAATTATCATGGAGATTTAAGCAATTAATTAGAATTTTTTAGTTATCGTACACGTGTAAGAGTGAAAACTCGTGTGACTCAATAACACCCAGCCTTCAATTGGGTTGATGATGGGAGGCTTGAAAACAATCACTCAAAAGATGTTAAGGGGATATTTAAACACCCTATATTGTGGCAAATCAAACAACTTAGCTACGGGGGCAAGGCAATTCTTACAAAGCATGTGCTACAAGCTCTCCCTATCCATCTTCTTTCAGCAGTAACTTCCCCAAAAACTATTCTTAAACAAATCCAAATGCTTATGGCTGACTTCTTCTGGGGGTGGAATAGTGATAGGAAGAAATATCATTGGGCTTCTTGGAGGAACCTAAGCTTCCCTTATGAAGAGGTAGGAGTGGGCATGAAGAATTTAAAACATGTTTGCAAAGCATTCCAATTCAAACAATGGTGGATTTTCAGAACAAAGCAAACACTGTGGGGTGATTTCTTGAAGGCAAAGTACTGCCAAAGGTCCAATCCAGTCAGCAAAAAAAGGAATACTAGGTATTCGCTATCTTGGAAAAACATGTTAATGAACATGCCACAAGTTGAGCAACACATCCAATGGAAGCTACAAGCTGGAAATTGCTCATTTTTGTGGGATAATTGGCTAGGCAGTGGACCATTAGCACACCTTACCTCAAGCAACAACAGACTCAATAACTCCAAAGTTGCAGATTTTTGGGAAGAAGGGAGATGGAGTTTGAGAAAGCTGTTGGATCAAGCACCAGCCAGTCACCTCTCCAACATACTAGCTACAGACATCTCCCCCCTCTAGCAGTTACCAGATCATGCAGTTTGGAAACCCAACACACATGGTGGTTTCAGTTGTTTATCAGCTTTGGAAGAGAGTAGAGAAAAAAAGGCCAAGAATCACTTCAACTCTCTTCTATGGCATAAGAACATTCCTTTTAAATCTTCCTTTTTGTTATGGAGAGCTTTTAGGGGTAAACTCCCTATTAACGATAGGATTACTAATTTTGGCATTAAGCCAGCAGCTTGTGTTTGCTGTTTTGACAGGTCGGAAATGGACTCCATAGATCATATTCTCGGCAGTGGAAAATTTGCATCAGCAGTTTGGAGCAGCCTTGTTGCCACTGCAGGCATGCTGTCGGACTGCTCCTCACTGCAGGCATTAATACGGCAATGGTGGGTTGTCAAACCAAGGAATGCAGCACACAAAACACTTTTACAAGACACACCTATTTTCATTTGCTGGAACCTTTGGAAGAACAGATGTGCAGCCAAATACGGGGGCAAAACAACCAACATAAACAGGGTCAAGTATGCCATATACAAGGACAATTATAAGATTCTTACCAATGCTTTTCCGCAGGTTAAATGGCCAGCAAAATGGGAAGAACTGATACAAATGAGTGAAAGGTGTGTGCATGATATCAAGGTGAACATGGTGACTTGGATTAGACCTAAAGATCAGTGGATCAAAGTAAACACTGATGGCAGCGCAATCAATAATCCAGGCAGGCTGGGGGCTGGTGGTATTTTGAGAGATAAAAGTGGTAGATTGGTGATGGCATTCACAACAACACTTGGAGAAGGGACAAATAATAAGTTCTGAAATAGAGGCAGCCATCATTGGTTTGAATTGGGCACTCGAACTTGGATATAGAAACATAATATTGGAGCTTGATTCCCAATTGGTTGTACATTGGATCTTAAAGAAGGTTGCCCTTCAATGGAGCATTATCACACAGCTGGGAAGGTTACATAACCTCATTTCTCAAGTCCAGAACTTCAAGTGCCTACATGTATTCAGGGAAGCTAATTGGGTGGCTGATGCACTTTCAAAAACAGTCACAAGATAACCTCTCCACACGTTTACTTCAACATCCAACAAATGCCTAAAGAAGCAAGATCATACTATCACCTTGACTTGTTGCAGATGCCTAGTTTCAGAAGGAAGAAGACCAAAAGAGTTAAGGAACCTCCTTGATAATTCTCACTTCTTTTCGACTTAGTTGTAATTAAATTATAGCTACTTTGAATAGATTAGTTTAGTTATAGGCTTTCTTGTAAAGGGAGAGTCTCCCTAGTTTATGTTTTCTAGATACATTATATGGAGAGGAGTCCTCTCATTAGTACTTAGTATTTTGATTACATCTTTTTGTAAGGGGAAGAGTTGACTTCCTTTGGGAAGTTGATTCCGAACCATCTTAGGTAGGAGGTAAGGTTTATGTCCCCCTCCTTGTATTTTGTTTTTGTTATTAATAATAAAGTCTGGGGGTGTTGCTCAGCCCCTGACCCACCACAAGGGTCGTTTATAAAAAAAACACCCTATATTTAAAGTGCTAAAGTAAATTGTTCCGACAAGTTCAGAGGAAATTTTATATCTTTTCTCTTTCTTAAATGTTATAGTGCCAAAATAAATGGACTTATGTTTTTTTTTTCCTTTTAAAAAATAAAAATATATCATATTTATGTATGCTATGTTGACATTTTCTATAAGAGTATTATGTTAATTTTTTTGTTTTGAATTTATAACTTATGTTATATTTTCAATTTCATTTGTTTTAATAACATTGAATTCACATTGCACGTCATTTTTTAATTAGGCTTGATAGATTATCTTTTTGTCAAAAATTTAATAATTTATGATATTTTATTTATTTATTAATCTTTTTATCAAACATGCATTTCACGATGTTCGTATAAACTTCGTACTTTTAGTTTCTATGGAAAAAGAGCCTAAAATACCCTTGAAGTATTGAAAATGGTACAAAATTATCCTCTATCCACCTATTGGCTCCAAAATGTCCCTCATCTACCTATTGGCTCCAAACTACCCTTGTCATCCACCTTTGGGTTCAAAATTGACCACTTATTTAATTTTTTTAAAATTAAAATCTTTAAATATTTTCTTAAAATACTTGACGTTCAACTATTGATTATAGTTTAGTTTATTAATATAATTCATAAACGAACCCACTACTCACTCATTACTAACTAAACCCCACCCAATTAATCATTCAATTAAAAATATCAAAATCGTCATAAACACTACTAAAACACGATGAAATTATAGATTACTGAAAAATGACATCCAAAATTATTCGAATCCGAATTGAAGCCCCAATTGAATTTAGGTTGAGCCGCTTATTTAGGAGGACACTTTCAATAGAATTCTCTTTCAAGATTTAATTAGAAATTTATGATTAAAGATAAAGAAGTAATACATCCCAAATTAATTCATGCATTTTTTAAATATAATTTTATAAATATTTATGATTTGTTTTATAACCTTTAATATATTATTTTGAAAAAAAATTTACCTACGAAGTAACATCACATAATTGAGACGTAAGAATGATTAAGATGAACATAGTCAGACTCTTAAGTTTATCGGTAATTTTTGTTTAGAAACTTGAATGTATGATAATTTACTTCTATAGATATTTTTACCTCAAATTTTTAAAAACACTCAATTGGCAGTAGCTTTTCTGTTGTTGCATTAATAATGTGACGGATTTATTAATTTGGAGGGGTTTAATTAATAATGGGTGAGCAGTGGATTGATTTATAAATTATACTAATAAGTTAAATTATAACAAATAGTTTAGCGCCACGTATTTAAAAAAATATTTAAATAGTTTAAATTTAAAACCGTTAAATAAGTAGTCAATTTTGAACCAAAAGGTGGATGACAATGGTATTTTGGAGCCAATAGGTGGGTGGGAAAGTTATTTTGGAGTCAATAGTGGATGGAGGGTAATTTTGTACCATTTCCTATACTTTGAGGGTATTTTAGGCCCTTTTCCGTAGTTTTTATGATCAATTCAAGTGTAATATATTGATTTGAAAAGATATAAATCAATTGTTTTTTCATAATATTAGTTAAAGACTATATTTTTATTAATTAATGTATTTTCAAAAAAGAACATATATCTTAAATATTTAATTTAATATCATTATAAAGTTTCTTATTTGTCTAGTATAAATTTTAAATAATTTATTTTATTATTAAAATTTAATATAATTTTATGATTGCAATTATGCATCTAAACAAAACGTGTGTAATTACATTGTGACATCCAAACAGGACATGTGACAACCAAACAGGTCAGTGTAATTACTAGGCTAATAATTATTATCCTAGTAATTGCACCAATTTCAATTACCATGTGACTTTCCAAACAGACCCCAAATAATATTATTTCATTTTGTGATCTTAAACGTTTCATATAAACAAATAAATAAAAAATTACTAAAAATAATACTTCTTCTATGCTAATTTATGCCACATATTTTGGATTTCAAGATGTAATTAAGTCTGTTTATAATAATAAATTTTTCATATATCTTTTAAAAATTTTGAATTATCGATTATTATAATATATAAAAGGAAAAATGCATAAGTACCCCCTTAACCTATGCCCAAAATACCAGAGACACACTTATACTTTACTAAGGTCCTATTACCTCCTTGAACTTATTTTATAAATAATTTTCTACCCCTTTTCGGTCTACGTGACACTTGTTTGAAAGAAAAATCAACAGGTGATGGTCCCCAAAAGATAGTGTTATGTAGGCAAAAAAGGGGTAAAAAATTATTTATTAAATAAGTTTAGGGGGGTAATAGGACCTTAGTATAGTATATGTGCGTCTCTGAGATATTGAGCATCTGTTGCGAGATACTTATGCATTTTCCCTACTATATATATCATACATACAAATTCTCAATTAAATATAAACGGTTTGACCCGTGAATACTACTCCTTCTGTCCCTAATTCCTTGTCCACTTTTGAATCGGGTAACCTATTAAGAAAACAATGATGGATATAGTGAGTGTATCATTTTACCTTATTAATTATGAAGTGAATGAATAAAAGACTTAAGGTTTTCAAGAAGTTATACCTTCTTCAAAGTAATTGATTGAGGGTATGATAGATAAAAACATTTGTCCTTGCTTGATTTGTCAAAATGAACAAATAATTAGGAATAACTAAAAAAGAAAAAAATGGACAAGTAATTAGTGACAAGAGGGAGTATTAAACTAAACTCTCAGTAACGACCTGAGTTTTGTCGTTAGGGAAAAGCCAATGGAGAAAGAATTGGAGCTAGAAAACTTTTTGGTAGTTACTTGAAATTTCCCAATACCTAATCCAAATTTGGACGAAATCAGAGTCAGTAAGGTCTAGGGAAATCTGGTAACGAATGAGAGACCTAATTATGATTTAATTACACTAGTAGATAGCGAAGACGTTAAGAATCATGTGCGACTTTACGAAATTGAATTCGGGTGAGTAGAACTGCCGAAGTTGATCTTGGCGTGAATGATATTTTTTGAGTCTCGTTGGTTGAAGGCGTGTTGCGAAATAGGGTCTTGAAATTATTAATTTTGCTCACAGATTCTGTGCAAGCTGCTAGGACGGGATTTCTGCCGCCAGGGCGGAGCTGCTGTAGCGGAGTGAGTATCGCCATGGCAGGGCAGACATGACTTAAAGTCGTAAATGAACCCCAAAAATATTTTATTCTGCACTTTTCGACTTTGAAAGCTAAGGAACGAAACCCACGAATCTTCTTGGCAATTTTCACCATTCTTGAGGCTAAAAATAAGATTTTCACTCCTCAAATTCGTTTTTCGATCCATAGATACTATTTTTCTAGGGTTAATATCGATGGGATTGAGTTTTGATATGGAGTTTATGGTGGGAAATATCCTAATCTGGATATGGAGATCTAGGGTTATTGTGTCTATTATAATCTGGATAGTTAGACTTTTGATTGTTGATCCTTGCGTATATTAATTTTTTTATAGACCTAGAACAAGCGGAAAGAATCCGAAAAGGAAAGATTCAAGTGCCTTAGGGAATTCAAGCTTAGATTCAAGGTCGGTGATGATTGTGATTCTATGATTGTGTGATATATTTTGGTTCTTGCTTCATTATGATGCATGTATGTATGCGAATGTTGCATTATTAATCAGAGTAAATGTAAATGAATATGAACAAATAATTTTATGTCATGAATCATTCTTGATTGAATGATTTTGAGAATATACTTGTGATTGTGGTGTGTTGAATGGATTGGTTCCCACGTTTCAGCATAATTAATTGGGATCTGTTGCCACGTTCCGGCATAACTAATTATTGGAATCTGTTGCCACATTTCGACATAAACATTGAATCGAGTACCACATTTTGGTATGCTAACTGTTTGAGTTTGAGTTTCATGATAGGACCAACTACTTGATATAACTGTGATATTTCAGAATTGTGAAATGCCCCGTTGTTCGTAAATAATGATGATGTATATATTCGGTGTACGCATGTTATTATTATGTTTTATTGACTTACTTCTTTTGCACTTAATGGGATAGTCACGTGATCCTACCAGTAAATTGTGGTTGTGTACTGTTACTGCACTTGTTTTTTCTTGTCGAGTGCAGGACATCTTCAGGTGACTATTGATAGATCTCAGTTATGTAACTAGTGAGTGTGTCTGGATTCAAGAGTAAACCAATTCTTTCAAGCTGCCATAAATCTTTCTTGTTTAAGTCACTCTTTTCGGGCCCAAACTTTTGTTTAAGGTATTGTTTAGTTTCAAATTGTACCTCTTGTTCTTAAACTTGCCGTTAGTAAAATTCGGTATAATGTCTTTCGGGTTCTAGGGGTTGTTCTTCTATATTAGTTTGGTTAGTTATTTGTTTAAATCTTTGGAGCTTATGAAAACTTTATATTTTTATTGTCGTTTAAATTCGCTTCTATATCTTTAAATGCGTTAGTTTTCATATAATTATTACTATTAATTTAGATTGCTATAATAACTTTCTTTCCAAAAGGTTAGCGTGAGTGTCATGACCATTAGAATGACTTGAGTCCATGAATCATGATGAGCACGGAGAGTACTCTCTTGTTTGCTAACACGTGAATGACTATCATAATTATATCCTCTTTCTAAAATTTGATTTTTTTCCAATTCATCTTCACACCTGCCCCGGTACCTTAACACCTAAGTTTAACATCCCTTTATTTAATAACTCATCTACCTGCACCTCTATTCATTTTTTTCCCATTCAAATCACACCATCACAATGAGTTATCAACATGTTCATGAAGGTTCTTATCCTGACTACCCTCCACCAGGTACCAAATATTTTCCAATTTTCTAATCGATGAGTTCGTGTCGAATTCTTCAAAAGTTATGTATATTTTTTAAGAATCGAAAGTGAATAGTCTACGCAATTATTGATTAATTGATTGATTGTTGTGTGATTGAACTTAATTTGTGTTTTGAATTGACAATTTTTGTTTTTTTAGGGTATGGACCACCACCGCCACCGCAACCACAAGGATACCCAGGGCAGGGGATGCCACCGCCACCGGGGTTTTATAACGGAGGGTATCCTCCTCCACCACCACCTCCTGGACCTCAGGGTTATCAGGGGTATTTTAGTGATCAATATCCTCCACCGCCACCACCTCAGCATATGTATCATGATGGTGGTGGTGGCTACTATCGTAATGACGATGGATGTTCTTCATTTCTAAGGGGATGGTATGTTTTCTAACTATGTGTTTGAGTATTTGTTAAATCGTATGTGCGTAAGTCCGGATGAAGGAAGAGGGTTGTGGTTAGGCTCGTAGTTAGTGTTAAATTAGCTAATTTCATGATGTAAGGGTAGAGATATTTGTAGTGTAAGTATGATTGGAAAATGTTTTCTAGGAAAATAAGTGAGTTTTTTTACTTATTTTCTTGTGTTCGGTACGCAAGCAAGCGAAAAATATCATCCTAAAAGCATTTGTATATAATTTAGACGAATACTAAAATGCTATGAGAGGTGAAGATGGTTGGGATGTGGGCTATGAGGGGTGGGGTGAAAATGAGGTGTGTTGAAAGGTGGGGAGGGCACTATCAATGTGGACTGCCTATCCTGATTGTTGACAGGCCAAAATGCAACCTTTTTAAAACTCTCACACTAGGTAACTGAAAAGACAAAGCTAGAGTTGATAATAAGTGAGGATATTGCTTCATTTATGATCATTGGTAAGGTTAAGTTTTGATGTATGTGCATTTTGAAGTCATGTAGAACTTGTTTTTCCGAGAATAATCATCAGGAACTGGATATAGTGCTGAATATGGAATGAAGTGAGATAGATTGAGAACTAACTGGATGACAACACGAGAACCGTTTATCTCTTAGGCGTATTTGGATTTGTTGATCTCAAGTTTTGTTTTGTGGCAAAGGCGATCATGACCAGGATCCACAAAGTTCAGCTTAAATGAGAGATTATGAGCCCAAATAGAAGGAATGAAGTTGGAGGGTTGCATTACCTATGCGGCCTACCTGGACTCCTTAGGGCATGGTTCTTAGGATCCTTGAATATTGCCCAATTTTGTTACTCTAATATTTGTTTCTGCATGTGTTATTTGTATGTTGCTATTCTTTAGCCACATAGACTATTTTAAGTAAAAAGTTGCCTTAGGTGAACAATGGTGGTAAATTCAATACATTAATTCTTCTGCCCTATAACTTGACTTGTAGGAGTGTCTGTATAAACTATGCACGCGTTCTGTGAAAACATGTCATCATGGTAAATTATTTCTGATATCATAGAATCTAAGTGATGTTCACAGAAGAAGAATCTCTCTCCAATGTGAAGTGTTTTATCATGTTATTCAGTCATCATATAAGAAAAGAATGTGATAAGTAAACAAATAATGAACATAGTACTTGCAGAATGGGTTGTTCAAGGAGCAAACTTTAGGAACCTATATATCACGATTTGGTTTTAGTATTTTTAAGAACAAAAAAGATTTGTGCCAAAATAACAAGCACCTTTGGAATGGCCAGTTGCAAAAAGTGAGTGAGATGCATTCTTTCCATTATTCCTGGTCAGAGACATTCTACCACATTCGAGGCAACTCAAATTTTTAAGTTTTTGGGAACTTGTGTTTGAAGAGTAGTCATGAGGAATCTAGATTGCTGATCGACCCATGTAACACGACACGGTGGATGGTCAGATTGAAAAGATCCTTTATGGTAAACCTATTAACAGCAGAAGAACCATTGTTTTCTTTTGGTGTATTTGTATTCATTTATCTTAGATTATTTTTTGCGGCGGAGGATTCTGGACAGGTTCATGCTGGGATCTGAATGGATCACGCCTAGTTGAGGTTTTAGTTAGGAGCTTGAGAAGAAAGGTTTTGTTTATTGTGTGCCTTGATATATTATCCTAAATTTTATCTCCTCATGTGTTGTTTACATTCTGCCTTTTTTCTTTGCAACATATAACTGTTCTGAGCAAACAATGCTTCAGGCGAACTGCATTAGTAATGTACAAAAACACATTTCTATAGCCCACTCATAGTAGCGAGTCAAAATTGTTGGAATATCCTTATAATTTATGCATGTGTTTTCTTGCATCTAACATCATTATGACAGTTCTGTCTTTGCCAATTAAAGACAGGGTAACTTTGAGATAGTAAGGATCTCTTCCTATGTGAAGTTTCTTACTCACGTTTTTCAACTACTATATAGAAAAAGAATTCGACAACTCAGTAAATACAGGGAATAGTGCTACCTGAATGAAGCCGTTCAGGCAAGCAGATTGCCATCAGTTCATTGGATCAACAAGATTTGGTTATTGCTACACCTTTGGTATAACAAGCTGCACGTCATGATTCTTGCCAAGTTTGTCTGGTTGAAAACATTCTCCAATCTATTAACAAAACTCATTTCTTGTCAGCTAGTGCACGGTTTGGTAGTATCACTAGACTTTGGTTAGCATGTCAACATGATCAACAGAGTCTTTTTGTTCTTTCTTTGTTAAGACATCTCTATATTTTTGATAACCGAGGAATCTCCAAAGTGCCAGCTAGTGCACGGTTTGAAACTCCGTAATTGCCCTTTCTTCCTCTTATCTTCTTCCATGAAAGTTCATCCAATGTAAGGTTCGAGCACGTGAGATGCGCCTAACCCACAGTTGGGTGCTGCTCCTTGACACTAAATGAAAACCCCTGGAGCTAATTAAGATGACCATTGCTGCCATCCTAGCGAACCATCTTCCTCAGATTTTAACTATAATGCCTATACTTGGAGATTCTTACTTGCCCTGGGATATACATGAAGAAGGTTAATTCGATGTTTGAACATGAATCAGTTAGCCATTTGTTTCATCTTGTAGCTAACAACACCAATGAGTTTTTCCCCTCGTTATTTTGTGAAACCACAAGAGGTTATTATTTCTGTCCTTGTCTTATTTCATGTCTGCATTAGAACTTTTTTCATCTTGTGACATAAAGCTGCATTTCTCTATTGCTGCTCAAAATGTCTTTGCGAACCTGCAAGGAGGTTCTGTTTTCCTTCTTTCTGTTGCAAACTTCAGGTTCAGAATTGTTTTAGTCGGATCTATTTCTTCAACTCTATATTGATACGAGTGTCTCTAGATTCCAAGGAGTAAGAGTAATTCAATTGACAAAAGATTGCATTACAGGGAGTTTCTTAGGTTGCCCTTGGTAGAAAGAGTCAAAGAGGTGTTATGCAAGTGCATTTTCGTGTTTTAACTGTCGAAATCATTTTTTTCCCACTTATTACATCTCAACCAGTGAGCAATCCTTGCAAGCAGTATTAGTTTGGTGAATTTACGGAAGCTTATGCCATGCTCTTACGTGTTATTATACATCTGTTTCTTAACATGTTTAAATTCTTGCTTAGGGGGGATGGTTGAAAGGAAGGAAGAGGGAGAGTTACAAGCCGAAACATAGAAGAAAAATGATAAGATAAATAGGTCAGATTAGCTAAGAAATATCGAGCATATCATATGCGAAATAGAGGGAAAAACTAGAGGGTAATAAGGTGATACATTACTTGATTAAAGATGCGAAGAAAATCACGATGAACACACACACAAGAGTGTATATTCCTCTCATCTCATCTATTTATACTGTTTGCTTAAAATTGATGTTTTCTGCAGTTTGGCTACTCTTTGTTGTTGCTGTCTTTTGGAGGAGTGCTGCCTCTAGTCCTCTGGACGCCATCTTGTTGGTTCGTCAAATTGCTACGACTTGTGGGCATAATCGCATAATCTTGAAGATATCATCAGACTCCTCTCTGCGAATTACGTATGTGTGAAGAACTTAAACTGTCAAAACATTTGTATTGTTAGCGCTATTTTGTGTTGTGGTAATTGAATTATGAAGGATGCGTTTGTGCTAGAAATATTATTTACACAACTTCTGGATTTCATAAGATGTAATATTTCTGTTACTATCATGTTTGTTTGTGAATGGTCATGTTGCTTGTATTTACGGATCATATAAGTTTTTCTCACTTAAAGCTAAATATATGGTTATTAAAGGGAAAAGAGTCAAATATACCTGTGTAATATTACACTCCGCGATCGCAATAGTTTTGTCCTAAACTTTTTTGGTCCAATATCATTCCTTCCTTGGGGAAAAGATGCAATACATACCCTCCCACTATTGGTGTTACAATGGGGATGAACCTTAAAATAGGCTTATAAAAGTTATGTGTTTCAATTTATGTTGGCACATCACATTAGAAAATTTTAAAGTAAAATTAAGTTTTTTCTTTAATTGAAATTTTATTTATATGATTTTTTTAATTTTAAGTTGTTAATTATTATTGAGCACTGATGCCATGTAATGGGGACAGGGGTGGCTTCTTTGTTGATTTAGAGCCGCCCCGGATGCGGGTGTTCAGGATATTCTTTGTCGAAAAATTACACTGTTAAATTCTTTTATAATTGATTTAAAGTTGGATATTTTGGATAAAAGCAATGTATGTGGTACAGTGGTAAAAAATGTCCATTTGAATTAAGTAATTTTGTTGTCCATGTGTTGAGATAATATGTGTTATGTTTTGTCTCAATTTATGTGACAAAGACAATTATGAAATTAAAAAATAAACCAAATGTTCCATATGATTTTTAGATAATACGCTCTTGTTTGTTTAATTTTAAAAAAAGTAAAATTTGAAGAAAAAGAGAACCTTTTTTTTCAAGATCAATGTTGTTGGCGGAATATTATGAAAGAATTAAACAATGGAGATTATAAAGGGTGGAAAAATTAATTTCAATGGAGGTTTCTTGGATGGAAAAATTTATCTGGATAGATGTTGACCTCATATCTGACATGGAAAATTGGGTATATTATTAAGTAGGTCGGATCAGGTTAAAATTGGATAATTTAAGTAGAATTGGATAATTTTAATTGATTTGGATGAGGGGTATATTTGTTAAGTTTATTGACGGCAAAGGTGAAAATAAGTTGCTTTTAACGGCAGAGGTAAAATCAACCACTAAAACAAATTTGAGGGGTAATTTTGACCCTTTTCCCTATATATAAACTCATGTTGAAATAAAGGTTTGTTTAGCGGGTGAAATAAGAATAATAATTTTTGCATATTCAACAGGATTATTTTATCCTACATTAGATAATTTCATACAAAAGACAAGAATAAATAATCTCATAAATTATTTTTATGAGAAATTTTTACATAAAACCATTCAAAAATAGCCTAATTATTCTCCGTAGATATATTTTGATAGATACAATTCATAGCTACATGTTATAGGGAGGAGAGATGCGAGCGAGACTGGAAGAGAGAGGAGAGATGCGAGCGAGACTGGAAGAGAGTGGGAGAGAGGTGAATTGTATATGTATATTAGTTAGATAATTGTATATTATACATATGCATTTGTATATATGACAAGCGCGATTGGGAGATGGAGGAGAGAGATGAGAGAAATTGGAAGAGAGAGCAGAGAGGAGAGCGAGAGAGGGCAGAGAGTGGGAGAGAGGTGAATTGTATATGCATATCAATTAGATAATTATATATTATACGTATGCATTTGTATATCTAACGAGTGAGATTGGGAGAGGAAGGAGAGAGTGAGCGAGATTGAAAGAGGGAGGAGAAAGGCGAGCGAGAGAGGTAAATTTATATGTATATCGATTAGATAATTGTATATTATACGTATGCATTTGTATATATGACAAGCGAGATTGGGAGAGGGAGGAGAGAGGTGAGCGAGAGAAGGCAAAGAGTGGGAGAGAGGTGAATTGTATATGTACCTTAGTTAGATAATTGTATATTATACATATATATTTGTATATTCTAGCGAATTATATATATACAAAACGTGGCTAATTGTACAAATTCAAAGTCACCCACGTAAATAATGTGTAATTTTAGTCATGAGTGGTAATTATAGCAAACTATAATTATGATGAGTAATTAAGTATTATAAGTTTGCTTAACTGCATAATTTTTCCTATTCTTATCTATCTCATTCCACTAATGAAAACGACTTTAAAAGAGTTATATCTAGAGTTGTCAAAAGGGCCGGACGGCGGGCCAAGGATTTTGAAGGGCTAGGGTGGGGCGGCCCTTCATTTGGTAGGGCTTGAGAATGCTCAACCCAACCCAACCCAACCCTAGAGAGACCAAGGGCTGAGGCTGGCTAGCATTTTTTTTTCTTTTTTTTCTTTTCAAACTTATAATTCTATATCATAAAGAAAATGAGTAGATTTTTAAATCAAATATGACAAACGATGGTGTTGTTTCAATAACACTAGCAAAAAGTCTAGTGTAAATAGCATGTATCTCGCATACTAGAAACACGATCAAGATAAGAGAGTGACAAGCAAGATGGGAGGGACGCGAGGGCGGGAGATTCGTCTATGTATCCTAGATACATGCAAATTTACTTGGATACAGTGTATGTTAAATAAATTAACCTAATTTTGAGTCTATATATTTTAAAATACATGTATTTGGACACACCAAAATCTTGTAAGATTCACAATATTACAACATAGCTTGCATTTAAGTAATTATATTATACACTATTGAGATTATTGTAAGTTGCCCTTAAACAAAAAGTTTTGGCCCATGAACCGACCCCAATCAAGCCTAAAGGGCCAAAGACTTATATAAACTGGGCCTATAAACCCTAGTTTTAAATGAGTTTGAAAAATCCTATCTCAACCCTACCAAACTATTGTGTCACCTTATGGCTTCACCCAGTCCTCTGGAAACAAGTATTAGCAGAAGATACAAATAATATTGCTAATGTATATTATATACATATATGAGTACCTGGATTGAAATATTTCTAAATAATATATCAAGGGTTGGACGGTCTAAGATAGCTTCTTCTGCCCTTTTTTAAGGATAAATTTGTATCCTTGTGTTATATTTTGGGATTTGGTACTACTAGTCTTATATATGTTGCTAAATGTCAATTTTCTTGTCCCCAATTAACATTGACAATGAATTTATGATTAATAACCACTATTCATATGTTCTTTTTATTTTTAGAAATTCAATTTCCTCTTCAAGGGTTTTGATGGTTCTGAATTTGTTTTTTTTGAATTTGAACATGAATGTTTTAGTTTGTAAAAGAATACCATTTCTTATGATTTGGGTGTTCTTATAATTAGTGACTTATATATAAACTGAAACTTTCACAATGTTTTGATTATGTAGTTCTCACCATAATGTTGGAATTAAGTATAGTTCAATAGTAGATGAATGTCTTGCTTTCGGAGGCGTATTCGGAATTTCGATAAGATGTGATTACGAAAAAATGCATCTTAAGTATAAATTAAATTTGATCGATTTGACTTTTAGGTTTTTAATATGGACCAGTAAATTTTAAAAATTATAGGGCCAAAGTACATAAAACTACAAGTTATAAATTTTAATATACATATTTAATTTACTGGTATAAAAATTATATAGTGCTAAAATTTTAAGGAATTTTTTCAATATAGCACGCTTGAAAAATTTAGAAAGATTAAAGAAAAAAACAAATAAAAATTAGTTGAAACGCCAAATGTAACCAATAACCGCTTAGAGAGGTGTAACTCCAAAAGACAAGATAGATATAAGGTATGAGTTTCTATGCTCATTTAAGAGAGGTACATATATTGCGTCCAAATTGCACACGCAAGTGCGCATGGTTGTTCAAGTATTAAAGAGACTCTTTTAAGAGCCGGGTATCGTGCCCACATGGACTTACGCTTAGAATCACTCAATTGCTATAACTTGAAGCTAAACACATATGTATTCAAGATTTCATAAGTGATTTAGTCTCTAATTCTAAGAATTCAACAAAATATAACAAACGTAATTCAATTTCAAGGGTTTACAAACAGTGATTGGGTAAAGTGCAGGGCTGCAACTTCTATCAGGATTTATGTAATCAATATCATTTTTATGGGTATTTATCAACTATCGAATCAATGAATTACAAGGTTAAATGTATGATCATGGTCTCCGGACCTCTAATTGCCTTCTACATCATTGAGCGGGGATAGGATGGATTAAGTACCGAGCATTACAATTTCTTCCCGTATAGTTACCCAAGCATGGTTTCTAGATATATCCCTATCCTAGATAAAGATTAACCCTAGTTATTTAGAATTAACCCTATCCTCTTATTCCTCTCTCGAGTTCAATTCGGACAATGTATTTATTTCAATGGTGATCAGTCACAAAATACAAAAAGCAAGAACAAAAGAAAGATTCATATGATAATTGACATTAACCCAAAGAAAACTTAATAGATTACAATCATCCTGTAGCCACATCCCTAAAACTAGGGTATTTAGCTACTCATAATCCAAGATACGATCAAACAATGTTCAATAAACACAAAAAGATCGAAATGAAAAGAGTTAAGGAAAGAGCCCTAAACATGGTGAAAACGTTCTCCCAAGTCGTCGTTTTTCAAAACCTAAAAAAATATACTAATAAAATAAAATAAGACCTATTTATACTAAAAGTCAAAACGGTCAAAACTGGACTCAGGGGCGCAACGCGGAGGCAGTCCCAGATCTTTGTTCTGAGATCTTGGTCTCTTCTCTGCGACGCGGGAGTGGCACAGACTGCTCTGCCTCAAATCGACACTCATGAATTAAAATGAGGCTCCTTCTCCGCGATGCGGAGACACCTATCTGATTCGATTCTTGAGAGAGTACCCCTCTCCGCGACACGGGCACTCCACAAAGTGTTCTGCCTAATTTTGCTTCACGCGGATTAATTTGAACTCTCTATCCGCGATGCGGAGATGATACAACCTTGCCTTGGACCATGCATTTCTTTTATAACAAGGTAGAGATGGACCATGCAAGCACGGACCCAATATTAAATGCTTCTTTGTAAGCTCCAATACACAAACAAATACAAGCGGGCTAAATGCGCGCACACAAACATATATAGGGAGAGATACTATTAAAATAGTTGGCAATACATTTTGTTTGTAGTTGTGGCTATATTATTTAAATTTGATATAGTTACATCCTAATCATTCTCAAATTTTAAATCCCTGAAATCATTCTTCTGAAGCTCATCTGTAGTAGTTGAGTAGGCAAAATAGTGGTGCTACTGACAACCAAAGGAAAAAATGATTGGTGAACATTAGTTATTGAGAAAGTAAAGTTTTAAAAAAATGAACATAGTCATAGTAGCAATTCATTTTTCTCAGTTGATTATTTCTGTGTAATTTTTAGATCATGAGTTTGAGTTAGGAAATCAATCACTAGTATACTTACATGGATAAATCATTTACTTCTCACCCTAATGCATGGATATTTTGTTCATGAAATTGCTAATTAATATTCATAGTTTTATATTGGATACTAATCAATAGGCATTATTCCAAGTTGCACTTTTAGGAAGCCATTTCTTATAATTTTAGGCATTATTCAGTATAATTCTATAAATGAATTCTAAAATTATGATGAAAGAAGACGAAATTGGTTATTATGTGTGTCCAAAAAGCTTTGAAAGGCAACATAGTTGAATAAAAAAATACAAAATAACAAAACAAAAATTGAATAATTTTAAACGTCAATTCAATGAGGTGAAGAAACTCCAAACTATGCCCACAACACTGAAAGAATTAACAAACCCAGAAAGTCGATTCAATTGGAATCAAATGTGTGGTAAAATTTTCTTTTGTTAAATTACATCAACAACCCATATGAACAGAGAAAGTTCAAAAGAACTATGACGATACAATACCAAATTAATTATTGCATGTGACGTAAAAACATACCCGAGGAAACAACATTCTGAAAAATCCAAAAGGATACAGCAAACAACAAATAACAAAACAAAAATTGAAGCTATAGCCTCCAAAAAAGTTTACCTTGATATGATGATTTTTGCCTAGTTACAATAGGTAACAAGTCACATCTTGATTTACATAATTTGATTTGTTCAAATACTTTGATATGATGAATGTGAGTCATAATACATAGTTTATGTTATTTATCTCAAAATTAGTTTATGTTATTTATCTCAAAATTAAGAAATGGACTGTCAAATATCACATTTAAGATTCTTATCAATTTGACCTTTGTTGAAATTTTAATAATTTTCTATACATATATACCTATTTGTTTTGCAGTTAAAATATTGATGTTAAATTGTACATCAACAACAAATCCAAATCAAAAAAGAAAATATGAAGTAACCCAGAAAGATGATAAAACTAATAATTGCATAGACCTGTTGCACATGGATCATCAATCTTGCTATGTCCATATACCATGTAATCATAACTGTCTTGCCCTCTTGTCAAGATGAGACAACCCACAAACAAATAAACTCATCCTGCTCCTCATGCCAACAATTATCTCCGGGGCATAATGGAAAAGTTGGGTGAACTTAAGACTATATTCATGCACACTCATAGTGTAACATTCTGGACAATTATATGTCTAATGAAAAACCAGTATGCCCTTAGGATATCCTATTAGAGGTACATAGGCACCCCAATGCCCAATATTGAGAAATATTGGGCATAGTATAGAAAAATTGGCCAAGGGATATTAGCCAATTTTCCATATACGAATAAGAAATATACTTTTCGGGTTGTCACACCCCAATCCAAGATTGATGTTCAATAAATGTACCTGCAATGAAGAACCTAAGCTAAAAGAAAAATCCGTTTAGAATAGTTTCACACAAAGTACTAGTCATCCAAGTGTCAAGCCTAGTACCATAGCACATAATCATTTAAAATGATCATGTAAATTAAGCAGTACCCAAGTGTTAACCCTCGGAGGACGGCTAAGAATGTCCATTAAAAGGAGCGGACCGATGGGGTCGTTTTTCAAGCACGAATAGAACGATCTAAATGGGTTGTGCAACCTAGAGAGATGGCCATATCTTTTTGATGAATGTGGTATCGAGGTTCGGTTTATTTGGAAAAGAGGTCAATCTTAGGGGAGACCATTCGAATGGTTGAATTGATGACTTCGTTTCGATCTCTTTGACTGAACCTAAAGGAGACTTCGATCATTCAACTTTAGCTTCTGAAGGAGGAATCATGTCACTTGGAATTTCGGAAAGTGAATCCTCTCTTTCAGATCCTGGCCTTGGTAGAACTTGTCTTTGATTGGGATTTCGATTGAAAAGATGTTAGGCCGGTTCCTCATGTGCCTAAGAAGCCGAGGCAATCTCGATTGAAGCCAATTCAACATTTTCCTACTCAATCTTATTTATAGAAATAGCACTCGATCAAAGGGGAGCATAAGCAAGTTCAGTGGTAGAAACCTCTGTAATCGATGGGAACCTTGAAGCTGTCTGGGGCAGGAGAAAACTAATATTAAGCACTGCCCCAGCATCAACTGGTACAAGGAGGAGGCACGATAGCGAAGATCAATCCATCTCAATCTACAAAAAGCATTGCCTTGGGCATGCAACCCAAAAAGATAGAAAGACCGCTCGCTCGAAGAAAACTCTTTTAGAGCCTGGTACCAGCCAAGCCCCCTTTCCTTACAGTCAAGTGGCTGAACGCCCCCTCGACTCGGTAACAAGAGTCGGTTATGGAATAGCCTTTTAGTCGGCTTTCTCGTTCTTAAGGACTTTCTGGCCGGTAGGCTTTATAGCGGACCTGCCTTGCTGACAGCTAGGATATTACATATATAGTTGCGCTTGCCTTCACTTAGAAACTCTACGCCCCCTATTAGAGTAAGGCATGCTCTCGAAACTAGATTCACTCGTTCTTGTCTCCAGCGATTAACCTATTCCAGAGCAGTCTGGTGATTAGCCTATCCCGCACTACTCGAAGCCTTCGTAAACTCATTGTCGGTTTCTATCATAGTGGAGGTTGCTGTGAGGAGATCCTTGTGCCAGTGAAGATTGCTTCCAATGATCGGGAAATAAAAAATACAAAAAACATTGCTATATTTCCAACACTCCGGATAGGCGGAAGGGTCTATGTCCATCCCCAACTTCCTTTCAATCCACATCGGAAAATTGAGGCTTTCTCTACTAGGAGTCATCAAAGGAGGAATGGGCATACGCTGGTTCGATAAGCCAAGGAAAAACAACCACCGCTTGGCTTGGTTTTGACACTCAAGCGACCCGCCCTGCTAAAGAAGATCGATGCAAAGGTTAGATTTCACCACCTCTATCTACCCAACTAGTACTATTTGATCTACAAAAATCCAACCTGGAAACTTTCTCCCCCCCAGAAAACCCTCTATCCCCAAGCCCCTTTACTAGGTTGGGCAAGCTTTGATGCCCCTACTCCCAAGAAGTTGCTGGTCGGGATCGTGGAACTGTCGCTCGAGAAGTAAGAAGCTGATCCTTGTTTCATAGTGAGGGTCCTTGGGACAATAAGTAAACATTCCCAAATGAACCATAAATAATAGTTAGTTAGGGAAGTACAACTAACCTATGTGCAAGCACATGTGCAAGACATGTGAAGAAGTGGCCAAGGAGGGGACCACCCTAAGCGAATTCGATTAGGGTAGTTGGGGGGGGGGGAACGTGCATAAGGGACCCCCTATGTGGGGACTAACTTCCTAACTAATTATAGACTCTAACCTACTGACCTGAATATCTAACTAACCTATGACCAAACGAAATAAACTAATT
This sequence comes from Solanum pennellii, assembly GCF_001406875.1. Taxonomy (NCBI): domain Eukaryota; kingdom Viridiplantae; phylum Streptophyta; class Magnoliopsida; order Solanales; family Solanaceae; genus Solanum; species Solanum pennellii. The sequence goes on along the minus strand of NC_028637.1, from coordinate 4,509,771 downwards.
AGTGCACCCAACAACCTAGGACCAAAACCGGGTTGACACTAACCTAGTACTAGTTAAAGAGACAACATAGTACCTAATCTAGGATGGTCCAAAAGGTTAGTTATGGTCCTATCAACTAAGGGGTACTTTAGTAATTCCCCTAGGTTACCTAGTTAGTTTATTTAGCAAATTAATTAATTAATTTTAAAGGGCTAAAGCAAAAACTATAAAGAAAATTTTCAGATTTGGTTAAGACAAGAAAGGGACAACCTAGTATCTAACCTAGGGTGGTCCAAGGAGTTAGTTAAGGTCCTAAAACTTAGGTATACTTTAGTAAGTACCTTAGGCTACTTAATTAATTAATTTAGCAACTTAATTAATTAATTTAAAGGGTCAACACCCAAATCACAAAGAAGTTTTCAAGATTTCGGTTGAGACAAGAAAAAGACAACCTAGTATTTAATCTAGGATGGTCCAAAGGATTAGTTATGATTATAACGACTTAAGGATACTTTAGTAATTACCCTAGGTTACTTAATTAATTAAATTATCCATTTAATTAGTTAAATTAAAGGGGTCAAATCTAAATTCTTATGCTAACCTAGTATAATGCAAGAAACATCCTACTACTTAACCTAGGATGGTCCTAAATGGTTGATTATGGTTAAACTCATGAATTTCGAAACTAGAGTTGTTTCCCAATGATATTGTTGAATGTCCATCTCCCTAATTATCCTTGTTTTCTATTCTTTAAGTATATAGATGTAATCTTGAACATGTTATTGGTATGTGCTTCTAACTTATTTTATAAGTTCTTGATTTATTAATGATTAATGAGATCTATAGATTGGATTCATTTGATTGAGCTATTAGTTACACAAATTAAGGAATGACATAATGCTTAGTTTTGTGTTCGAGAAAGATGAAGTTGTTATAGTTGTTTATGAAGTTGAGTCTACTTTATAGGCTATTCATTGAATGATAATTATAAGTTAATTCTATGTAAAAAGGTTGGCTTACAACAAATGAAGTTTAAATGACTACCATGTGTGAAAGTATTGTTTATGCCAACAAATTGGCTAGCAAATTTAAGTCCAAAATATTATCTCCCAAAATGTGTGAAGTTATACTAACAAAGTGATACCAATCTCTACATCAATGAACTCATAACATAGGGTATGCCAATCAATGGGACAAGTCCCAACATACCATATCCACACGAACTTGGAACGTAATAGCATTGAATAAGTAGTTATAACTTTCATAAAGAATCAAAGCTAGTTCATGAATCTATAATGCCAAATAACTTCATAGCTTTGCCTAACCAAGCATTGAATTGTTCTTGTAAGTTAATCAGAGATTAAAAGTTCAAGTGTATTGAAAGTTTGTATTAAGCTAATTAATTTGTCTACAACATTATTTTCAAAATATGTAATAGCATTGGCTAATGATTCCATGAAATTATACTTGAATGAATTACCTGCCTTATGTCAATAAAATGGCTAACAATACATCGTCTAAGAGTGATAAATGAAATTGGATATAATGTTATCTTTAAATAATTAAAAGATTAGCTAATGGCTAAGGTATACCAAACTAAACATGAATGAGTGTAACTTTGGCTTGTGCTAATAAATTGGCTAGGAAGTCAGTTTTCAAATTTTCTAGGTCAATACTAATTTTGTGCCAATCATATATAGCCAAAGTATTGAAATGATAATATAAGAACATCTAAGGTAATTCAATGAATCCATATCCAAAGTCATGCCAATCATTAGGACAAGTCCCAACATGCCCTAACCAAATGAACTATGAACATAAGTAATTCATTGAGTAAAGTTCTCATCGTCCATAAACAATGATATGAAGCTATCAAACGAAAGTAAGCAAGTAACATAAGTAATAAAATAACTAAAGATGTCTAAGTTAAGAAAGTGACCAGAATGAGATGTTAAAAGAAGTGAGACAAGCCTCACTTACACCTAAGCTACTATGTTTAAAATACTCATGAATGAAGGTGTTAGAATGTGTGAGACAAGTCTCATTAACACCAAAGATGTTATGTAAGGACAATTCACATTTTGTCAATGTAAAGAAAAGGATGACAAGACATCAATAGTGTAAGTAAATTTTACCAAAACGTCCTCACCTTTGAGAGTGTAAAGCTAATGAAGAGACCAGTCTCTATGTACACTCTAATGAACGTATTGAGACTGATGTATACTTAATACTAATGATGAGATGATAAATCATCTATTGAGCTATGATGTCCTCATACTAAAAGCCAGCTTCCATGACGTATGAGTTGAATGAAATAAAAATTTATACTGAGCACCGATAGGCTAGCTATGAGCGGTGATGCCTTCTTTCGGGAAGGGCGGAGGTTCACGTAACTTTTATGAGATGAGACTATCCGGCGTGACAGGTATTGGTCTCCTTATATCTCCCAGTCTTCGAACCTATACTAACAATATAGGGATTTGGCGGGGTTCAATTTCCATGAATGCTAGCATGTTTTGGGTTACTTTGGCCGGTGATTCCACCTCTTATTCAGTGTGGGGTAGACATTGGATTTCATGATGCTCACATGATCTATGTCGGTTAAGGTTGGAGTTCCTCAATGTATGAAAGATAATGAAATGAAGGATATCGTAGGTGTTTGTGCAAGACAATCAGGAGGTGAAATAACATTCAAGTAATGACATTAGGTCATTCTTGGTCATTGCACTTCATGATCCCGATGAGAGTCTTAAACTTCATCCTAGGTATAGCTGGTGTTTACATCAGACTACGAATGAATGAAATGAATAATTTGAAGTACGAATGAACGAATGAAGCAGACTCTATGTTTGCTAAAGAAGGCCCTCGGGTTGAGGTCCCATATGTTGGGCCCTCACTTGAGATGTCTTATGCTACATCAATGATTCCAAAGTATCATGTATATGAACTGTATAATATATAAAACATGAAAGTAATGAAATCAATGGCATGATCAATAGAGAATTGCTTATGAAAGGTAATGAATATACAGTGTAAAGAATGACTGACTGACTATAAGGTAGGGAAATCATTCCTTAGTCCTAGGATTACTTACATCGATTCATTATGGGTATGAGACTACAATGAATCATTGCACTTGTAAGTAAAACATAGGACTAAAGGAGTTTTTGAACTACACAACAAGAAGAAGAAAAAGACTGAAAAATAATCTAAGTGTACAAAGAGGAGCCCTCGGCCTAAGCGGATCAAAATCTCAAATCTTCGCCCCAGTTGTTCTGAAATTATATTGATGATACTAATATATTGTAATCATATATAAAATGAGTTGTGTTCTTTGAATGCATTAAAACACATCATATTCGTACCACAATTCACAACCAATGAATTAAGAAAGTCTAGTGACTAGACTTTCAAGAAATAGCATGTAGTTTAGGAAGAGCTTTCATTGATCATGCATAGATTTATGTGTATGTGTGCATTCACCCATACTAAATACATGTGGTGTACTATCCCCCTAATATTTACTATTTTTATAGGTGTAGGTTAGAGGACAGGTTGACGACACTTGCAGCGGTTTGGACTTCAGCGTTTCTCCAAACCATTTGGTATGTCCTCATGATTTCAAGGATGCTACAAATTTATTCTAGCCTTAGTTTAGACATAGATAGTGGATGTTGTCCCTAGCGTTTCTTTCGCACCTTCATTTTGAAGCTTTGTAATAAGGCTATGTTTGGCAAACTATTTATGATATATTCATCTTCAATTTTGAATTGATTCTTTATGTTAGATGATTGTTCTCTTATGTTGAGCTTAGTATATGATGTATCTAGTTAATAATTATATGAAGTCTATGTATACTTCATACATATAAAAAGTTCTAAATTTTCCGCAAATTTAACTAGATGAATGTGATGAATATAAGATGAGGCTTGTCTGCGACCTCTGAGAGGTCAACGACGCCGATTGCGATCCGGATTCCAGAATCTGGGTCGTGACACATAGATTACTGCTTAAGAGTGAGTATTCTATAAACTTTGCCTTTCTTAGATCATGGGTAAAGAAACGTCCCATTAAGGCACTCTCAATCACAACCTAACTTACAGTTGGTGCACCCTCAACTCTACCTTTCTTCCATTGGTTAAACCAGATTCTAACAACACCCTCTGCAGTTCTGCTCGCTCAACAACAACAACATGCATGACCTCAAACACCTTATGCGATTCCACTATAAAGTTTTCCGATCCTCAGTGATGCTTGAACCAGTGAAGTGTGAAGGATTCATCCTCTAGAACTCATAGATGCTAGAAGTATCAACCACTTCCTGTCGATTCTCTATTTTCTGCGTAGCTTGGTTTGTCACAACTTGACTCAACATCCAAATAGTTTCACGGAACTCAGCGTTAGTAACCTCTCCTTGGGCTTACAATTCTGGTGCATTAGGTACCCCTTGTTCCTAAAAACGGGAAGACCTTAGACAACTCTTCGTGGAGGCATGTTATAAAATATACGTGCAAGAATGAGTTAAAAAGAAACTTTCATAGATAAATTATATCTCACGAAATGAGTACGAAAGAAGTGAGTTAGTTCCTAAATGTTGTAGCCTCGTAATTATAGATGTGACATACTTCTCATCGATAACTAGGACTTTACAGGCACGACTTTATAGACTTCCTATAACTCTTGAACTCTGGGATCTGATACCAAGTTTGTCACACCCTAAACCTCCACTTTGGGCGGGACTGGCATTCGAGAACTATTGATGGCCCCAAACGAACCCTTGGCATGGCTAGACTCTCAGCATAAGACTTACTCAACATAAAATGTACTAAACTACAATCTTAACTGAACTCTCTCGATAGATAAACTTTGAATGTTTTATAAATAAACTTTCAACTAGCCAATGTGGCAACTCAAGTCTTAACATATACAATTGCAAATGAAAACACTCAAGAACTATAACTATTCGTCTATGAAGCCTCTAATGCTATGAGGGATGTCGGAATAAGATTCCCGATCATCCTAACAACTTAAATGACAAAGAAATATAAAAGGGTATCCTCCGAAAAGCAAAGAGGCTCACAAATGACTCTGAACTGCTCAACTAGATCAAAGAAGCGCTGCGTGTTGATCCTGGTTACTTGTATCTGCATCACAAAACAATGCAGGCCAAATGACATTAGTATATCGAATGTACGAGCATGTGAGGGGGAATCTAAATAAGATATAAGCTTGAACTTGAATTTGAAAGAAATATTTACCTCTTCTCAACTCAACTCATCTTTAATATGATGCAATAATAAAGGTGCAATATAAAAAAAAATTCAAATCATGTAGATAACAACTCATTGTATAAAAATACACAACAATAACTTAGTTTTGTAAATAGAAGTACAAGTAGATCCGTGGAGATTCTCTAACCGACAACCATCACTATGAGCTATATGATGATACATCGTCTAACCCATGCTCCTTGATTTGTCCTATACTTTGCAGTAGTATAGAACCTACTACTAAGTGGATCCATTATTTTATACTAAAAACATTAAGGAATCATCTAAAAAGTATGACCCTTTCTATCCACGTTGGCTACATGGTTTATGAAGATTACGTTATCTGAACTCATTTTCATATCGGTTTTCAATAGTACTCCCAAAATGTAAGTAGCTCATATGTTCAAAAATATAGTTTTTTCTATGGTTTGAGATTCTTATCCAAAAGATTTTTCTCTAAAAGAGACGGTACTAAAATTGCTCATGAAAACTCTTTTGGGAAATCAATGTTTCTTCTCATCTTAAATGTGAAAATATTTACTCTTTGGGAATACATAGTTCCTATAAATCATTTAAAAGAAATGAACTTGCTCTAAACTTTCTCAAACTCAATGCTTAAGTCTTTAAAATAAGTGTAAAACAATTGTAAATGACTTTTGAAAGACCCTAAGAACTCTCTAGACTTGAATCTTAGCTTTACCTTGAATTCTAATTATGAATTCAAGGGTTATGATCTCATGTTATGGTATATTTCGATGTTTAAATTTACCTTAGAGTGTAAAAAACAACTAAAAAAAACATAGGTACTATTCGAGGGAAGTCAAACAGAAAGAAGTCGGAAAGGTTAGAGGACGTGGCGACCCTAGCGTAGTGAGTGGCGTATGGCACCAAACCTTGAACAATAGAAGAATGGTTGGATGGCTGGATCTCACTGAGTGGCGCAGAGCCCCAAGGGAAAAACTACAAAACCCTTCCTCTGGCGAGTGCGCAGCACCAACCCCTGCTCAGAATACCCACGAATTTTCTTGTCCGTTTTTCGACCCTAATTTGTCTATATTCGATTTGTTTCTTCCCCAAACACTTGTTTTTGAATACCCAACCATATTACACAAAAATCTATTCAAAAAAAGGCATTAAAACGGATATGATTGTCTGAAGAATACACCAATATCTCAACAATCAAGATAATGAAGGAAACTTAAACAGAACTCATCAACACTCAAATCTTTTACTTCCAAGAATGTAATTTCACTGAATTAAATCATGTTTAGCACGTGGGTGAACGAACCTAACACTATGTGAACTCACATACTTCTTATAGACAAAACCCTTGGCGAAATCCTCAACGAAGTCTTCAAGAACTTGACGAACTATAAACTTTGCTCTTTTTTTTCTCCTCTTCTTGAACATCTCTCAAAACCATAGCATATTTTAGGATTTGTAAAAATGAAACAAATCAATTTAGACTCCTAAATATTACCAGTTTTCAAATTAATCTATTTAGGTATGGAAAATACCAAAATACACCTCTTAAATCCAGGTAGTTTTCCTTAACTAGATAGCTTGACTTCAAATGGGTATATCTCCCTCATACGATCTTGAAAATTAGTCATCTCGATGGCGTTGGAAAGGTAATTCAAAGACCTTTCATTTGATATCTATTGACACACCCAAATCATTCTTTACTTAAAGTTGTGGTTATTTTAAGTTTACCCAAAACTCATATATTTAATATTAACTTGCTAAAATTTCTTATTTGAATCTTTCTTAAACTAGTTTCTTTCTATTTCTAATTCTTTCAAATAGTGAGGTGTTACATAAATACTAATTAATTATTTAATATAACTATAGTTTGAAGAAATTACTTTCCGTCGCTAATATATAGCCATATTCACATTGGCCACATCCAAATTTTGTATAATTCGACTCCTAATTGTATAAATTCAGAAGTTATATAATTTAGTTCATAATTGTACAATTCTAAAATTTGTATATGCTTACCCTAACTTGTATTTGATATCATGTTGATACATTTGTTAATACATTTGATATGTATAAGTTTTAAAAAATTTCTAACCATATTAATACATAGTTTGTATATAGTTATCTTTTTTGTGTATTATCAAGCGAATTATACTGACCATCTTATTCTATTTGTATATTGACAAATGAATTGTATAAACAGAATTATCCATAGAAAATGAAACTATAGTTATGGAGCAAAATTAGGTAAATTGTAGATAATGAGGCTTATTAATTTTAATCTCTTTGTTGTTAATGATATTTCCTCTTAAATATATATATATATATATATATATATATATATATATATATATATTAGTGTTATGTGGTTATTGGGCCAAGTGGAAAAATGTTATACCTGTTATTTTATGTGTGGCCCAATTAATGTGAAGTAAAGAAGACTCTCAATCTATCATTAGATGACTTAGTTGATGGACGTGCAAGATTAAATCTAAACCTCTTATAAATTTTGATGAACGTGCCAGATTAAATCTAAACCTCTTATAAATTTATCTTTTTCACCCATTAGGGTTTACACATTTTCTTGCACATTTCTATTACTGCCGTTGGTGATAACATAAAGCTAGATCAGAGGAAAAAGATAGAAACATATTCTGAATCAACGCTTTTGCTTGTGATAATGTCTTCAGGTAGATTCCCTTAACATCTTCTTTGAGATTTTTATACTCAAGATCTTAGAATTTAATAAATGAAGCTTATAATAGCTTCAAATGTTTTCATTTATTTATTTAAATTTATAAAGTGGAAGTTGAATGAACTTGTTCTTGTTTGTACTTTTTGCAAAGGAGAGAAGATGACACATTATTTGATTTATGAAGATACAGATGAAAAAACACGTTAAGAACACTTTTTCCCAAATTTGAGATTCAACTTCAAATTAAATTTTGAAGTTTTATAACCAATCAATTGACAAGAATCTATACTATTATCCTTTAAGGTTAATTGTCATTTTTAGTTGATGTTTCCTCTTTAAAAACACACGCAAAATTTGTTATTTGTGCACTTTGCGTGATGGAGGGTTCTTTCCACTTAATTTAGCATTATATGTGTCAGTCCTAATTTTAGCCTCGTTTGACTATATTTTTTGAAGTTGAAATTTGAAAATTAAAAGATTTAACTAGTAATTTTCTTATTTGGAAATTGTACTTGAACATTTATTTATTTGGAAAAAAATTAAAGTATGACCGGAAGTTCCAAATAATATTTAAAAATAAAAAATTTCAGATTAATTTGCATAGTCAAACAAACATTTAAAGATAGATTGCCAAAATATATTTTTAGAATCTTTGACTAAATGCTAACTCAATTAATTATAATTTATAATTTAATATATTTTTTGTGTTATATTAAGTTAAAATTTAGTTCAAATACAATAGATATCTATTGTCGTGGCCTTTTAGTATATATTAATTTTACAGTGTCATCAAGTGTGAGAATATATTGTCACTATATAAAAGTTAAACAAAAAAACAAAAAATTACTACAACCTTAAATGTAGTACACTAAATTTTAGGAAAGTAAAATGAAAATGCACGAGTACACATATATATGTTTAATTTATCTCGATACCTATGTTTGTAAGTGAAATCACTTTTGGAGGTTTTAATTTTCCTTTCTTTTTCACAAATTTGCTATAGAAACTCATCAATGTGTATATGTTCATGCGTGTAAGTATACATATATATGTTTGATTAATCTCAATACAAAGTATATCTATAGTTACAAAGGGCATTGAATTCTAATTATTTCTCGTTGTGAAATTTTCTTGTAGGTACTGATAATGTGATTGGAAATACCCATCCCTATGAAATTCTGAAGAATGAAACAACAAATATTGTGACTTTGAGTTTTATCTGCGATGAAATAGTTGAGATTTTTAATTTCTCAAGGGATAAGGTTAATTTTTATAAATCAAATGTTATTAGTCCTAAAATCTTTTCTTTTCAATATTGAATTGGTTACATGTAATTGTAATTTATGAATTTGATGTGTATGTAGGCTGAGGAAATTCTAAAGTTTGCTGATATGTCAAAAGTTGTGAATGACTCTTCATCAAAAAAACCATTGGGTTTGGAAACACAAAGTCAAGGTAAAGGTAAGGAGAAACTCTCAACAGCGAGGAGAAACTCTCAACATAGATTCTTGGAGAAGCGAAAAGAGAGGTTGGTAGTTTTATCTTTCTTTCAAATTAAATGCATATCAATAACAAAAGGGCAATTTTAAATAAAGAATTAAAAAATTTGAAGATTAAAAGAGCAATTTTTGAAGATATAATATGTTTATCTTTATCAAATAGCACAAAAGAAGTTGAATTATTTAATCAAATTACATTTATGAGTAGGAATTAACTTTGCAATTAACTGTCATAGTAAACCTTTGGAATCAAATTTCCGCACATCCAAACATCCCCCTCTCAAAAAAAATATCTTATGCGTAAAAATAAAATTTATCGCTAAAAGAATATACATATATATTTAAAAATTATAAAAGGATAGAGATTTTCTTGAGCAAATATAAAGTTTGTAGTGACTCGATTAGTATTTCAGACAATGAAAAAAAAATATTGATTGATCTTTGTGTTGATTTATTAATTAGGATTTGTGATGGCTTGAAAAATGGCATGAAAATCGTGCTTATGACTATTGCGTGCAATGGAAAGGTTGCAAATTTCAATGTCTCCAGTGACAAGGTTTTTATCAATCAAATGTCATTAATCTCTGATTTATTTTCTTTCACTTTTAGTTGGTTTTAAGCAATTGTATTTCTAAATCATTCGTTGTGTATGTAGGCGAAGGATATCCTAATATTTGCAGAATTGTTAAAAGTTACGGATGTCATTCCACCAAAAAGCCAATCAAACGTGGAAACATTCAGTGGAGGTAGATTTTGGGAGAAGCAATATCCGAGGTAATTTGTTTTTCACTCACAATTTTTTTCAAGTTAATTAAATGTACATTCAAACACAATTTTAGAAAATCAGGAAGCCAAGATATTAGTCATTTTTTTTCAAATTAATCTTAACTTCAATAAATGATCAATTAGTTTGACGAGAAGATATAAAAGATAAGTTTAGGAGATATACATATCGTTTTAATAACGAAAGTTCTGCAACTTCAACATAGATCTGCAAATATCAATTAAAACGAAAGTTATCATCATCGATCTAATAATATACTTCTTTGAGTACTCTCCCTGTAATTCTGAGAAAAGAGATATCTTCCTTTTTATAATTATTTTTTTAGTAATAGCTTTATTATGTATATATATATATATGTATATATATATGTATATATATATATATGTATATATATATATATATATACATATATATATATATACATATATATATACATATATATATATATACATAATAAAGCTATTACTAAAAAAATAATTATAAAAAGGAAGATATCTCTTTTCTCAGAATTACAGGGAGAGTACTCAAAGAAGTATATTATTAGATCGATGATGATAACTTTCGTTTTAATTGATATTTGCAGATCTATGTTGAAGTTGCAGAACTTTCGTTATTAAAACGATATGTATATCTCCTAAACTTATCTTTTATATCTTCTCGTCAAACTAATTGATCATTTATTGAAGTTAAGATTAATTTGAAAAAAAATGACTAATATCTTGGCTTCCTGATTTTCTAAAATTGTGTTTGAATGTACATTTAATTAACTTGAAAAAAATTGTGAGTGAAAAACAAATTACCTCGGATATTGCTTCTCCCAAAATCTACCTCCACTGAATGTTTCCACGTTTGATTGGCTTTTTGGTGGAATGACATCCGTAACTTTTAACAATTCTGCAAATATTAGGATATCCTTCGCCTACATACACAACGAATGATTTAGAAATACAATTGCTTAAAACCAACTAAAAGTGAAAGAAAATAAATCAGAGATTAATGACATTTGATTGATAAAAACCTTGTCACTGGAGACATTGAAATTTGCAACCTTTCCATTGCACGCAATAGTCATAAGCACGATTTTCNATTAATCTTTGTGTTGATTGTATTAATCAGGCTTAACTCTTGCTTGAAAAATGGCATAATAATTGCGCCTTTGACTATTTGCTATGATGGAACGAGTGTGAGTTTCAATATCTTCAGTGATAAGGTTTGTATTAATCTAACGTCATTCTTCTCTGATCGATTTTTTTCACTGTTTAATTGATTACACATAATTGTGATTCTTGAACTATTTATTATTTATATAGGTGGCAAATATTCTAGAGTTTGCAGAAAGGTTAAAATTTAGAGATGCAGTTTCATCTGAAAAACAATTATTCGTGGAAACATTAAGTGGAGGTTTAAATTTGAAATTTAAATTTGATTAATAATTTGCTCATCTTGAAATTAGCTTAATAATGTGTTGGTTCTTGTTACATATAGCTCAACCTTTGCCTAGGAGAAACTCTATGCTTGGATACTCGGAGAAGGGAAAAGAGAGGTGAATTTTTTTTTTCACTTTCGAAATTTCTATGTTTTCTAATATCCCTTACTAACATTTTTTTGTCCAACGTAACTTTCTTTTATGTTCGGATGCCTACTTAATCTCTCAATTACTTTACTATCCATCGATAATATGATCTTTATGTTGATTTTATTAACCAGGGTTTGTGGTGGCTCGGAAAATGCCAAGGAAATTTCACTTTTGACTATTTGCTACAGTGAAATGGTTGCATCTTTTTATGTCACTAGTGACAAGGTTTTTATCAATCAAATATCATTGATTTTTTTAAATTTATTTTCACTTTTTAATTGGGTTCATATAATTATAGTTTCTCAATATTTGTTGTAAATGTAGGCGCATGATATTCTAAAATTTGCAGAAACATCAAGAGTTAGGAATGACTTTTCTCCAAACTTTGGAGGTTAAATATTTTTCTTTTCCTTATCTTATGAAAAATAAATTTATATAATATATTATTCGTTTTCTAATTATAACAATAATATTTTGTTTTTTATTGCACATAGATTTATCATTGACAAGGAGCATCTCCTTGCCTAGATTCTTGGAGAAGCCAAAAACAAGGTGATTAATTAAATACATATCCACATACTATTTCATACTTCCTTATATCCCTTATAGCTTTCTTTTCGTTATATTTTTTTTTTTGTTTTTGTAATTACTCTCTTACAATTTGCATATCTATCTATCTATCTATCTATCTATCTATCTATCTATATAAAGATCTTATAGTAAAGAGAATATAAAATTAAAAGATATATTTCTAAGCAACTACAATACATTGACTTTGTAAATACTTGTAGAAAATGCAAATATCCATCAACTAATCTTTCTGTTGATTGTATTAATCAGGCTTGACTACGTTATGCCTATGACTTTTTTCTACGAAGGGAACACCGCTACTCTCAATGTCTCTATTGATAAGGTTTGTATTAATCAAATGTTATTCATTTCTAATCGGTTTTGACTCACTATTTAATTAATAAAACGGACTTGTGATTTTCAAATTATTTATCATATGCGTAGCAGTAAATATTCTAGCGTTCGTAGAAAGGTCAAATTTTGGTGATGCATGTCCATCCGGAAAAAAAGTCCCCGCGGAAATATTAAGTGGAGGTTAAAAAATTTTCTTTTCCTTCTCATTTGAAAAATTAAATTTGATTAATATTTTGCCTATCTTGAAATTATTTTGCTAACGTGTTGGTTTTTGTTACTTATAGATCAGCATTTGGCTAGGAGAAACTCTGTGCTTGGATTCTCAGAGAAGCAAAAAGATAGGTGAATTTTTTTCCATTTTCAAAATTTCTATATTTTCACGTTTCTAATACTATTTTCTAACATATTTTTCAACGTAACGTCACATTTTTTAATAAGTCCGAACGCCTACTTAACCTCTCAAATCTAGTTTACCATAACATTTAAACTTTTTCTCCAAAATTAGTCTTAACTTCAATGAACGAAAATTTGAAAAGACTAAGAGTATTTTTTATGAAATTATAGTGGTCAATCTTTATCAAAAAGAATTCAAAGAAGTTGGTTTTGTTCCTTAAAGAGAGTACTTAATTAAATTATATGTCTACAAAGCCAAGAAGAATAAATACAGGAATGAAATAAAGAATTTATCATGATTAGTGTATTTATGTGTTTTTTAAGGATTTATAAACGTTTGTCAGGGTTCCTTTTCTTTAGGTGAGTTACTTTGTTTCAAACATTTTTCTTTAGAACTTTGAAGAAAATGTAATATTTTGCCCTTTTATAATTTTTTTTGACAATTGCTCTCTTATTATTTAAAAGAAAATATTTTTTAGATATTTATGTGTAAAAGATGAAATATTTCATATGTTAAAACTGAAGATTTGGTAAAAAGAACATCGATCAAAATTTAAAATGTGTAAAAAGAAGTTGACAGACATATATAACGTCTATATTAACTTGATTAGCACTTTAGATAATGAAAATATCCATCGATTGATTTTTTGTATTGATTTTATTTATTAGGCTTTCTGATGGCTCGAAAAATGGCTTGAGAACTGCACTTTTAACTATTTGCTACTGGGGAATGGTTGGAAATTTCAATGTCTCCAATGACGAGGTTTTCATCAATCAAATGTTATTGATTCATGATCTATTTTATCTCAATTATTAATTGGCTTCGTGCAATTGTAATTTTTGATTATTTATTGTCAATGTAGGCGAATGAAATTCTAAAGTTTGCAAAAAGGTCAATAACTAATGATGTATTTTCATCAAATAGTGGAGGTCAAACATTTTTCTTTTTCTTTTCCATTTCCTATGAAAATGAAATTTGTATAATATTTTGTTCATTTTCAAATTATTTCAATGTGTTGCTTTTTGTTGCATGTAGATCTATCATTGCCGAAGATAAACTCTTCGCTTAGATTCTCCGAGAATCCACAAATAAGGTAAAAAAAAAGTTTCTACTCTCATTTTACTATTTTTTTTTCAAATTGATCAAATACATATATCTAAATGCAATTTCATACATTCTAATACCCTTTATAAGTTTTGTTTTGTCAGATATCACCCTTATTTTTTTATATGAGAACGCTTACTTAGCTTTTCAATTCATTTTATTATAAGCTTCACTTTAAAAAAATTAAAAATATTATTAATTATTTTTCTCCAAATTAATCTTAAGTTCAATAAATGACCAATCAGTTTAACGAGAAAACATAAAAGATAATTTTAAGAGCTTTAAAGATAATCTTTATGACAAACAAAAACCCTTTTTAGTTAAAATAGATCATACTATTTTATATTAAAACTATGTATATAGTTACATTACTCTTAAAGTGTCAATGCACTTTTAGTTGTAGCCTTCATTACACAAACATTTTCAAAGCTAACAGGGATATAAAAATATCAATTATAACATGATAAATAGGATAATTTTCATAATACTTCAATGGTATTAGTTACAATTTCAACATGAACAAGGTTCTGATAAATAGGATAATTATCATAATAATAATAATGTATTTTTTGAGTACTCTCCCTTAGTGTGAGGAAAAGTGATTTTTTTCCTTTTTATATTTTTTTTTTGTAAAGTTCTTTTATAATTTGAATAAAAGATTTTTTTTCCAGACCTGTTCTGTGTAAGAAAATTGAAAATCTCTTATTTATAAAAAAATATAAATGAAAATCTCTCGTAAAAAAATAACAGAATTTTTGTGTTGATCAGGCATGGTTGTGAGTTGGAAAATGGCGTTAAAGTTGAACCTTTGACTATTTTTTACGATGGGAAGATTGCGGTTTATGATGTATCCATTGAGAAGGTTTTGATTAATTAAATGGCATTTTGATTAGTTTTGTTTCATTGTCGAATTAAATTACACATAATTGTGATTTTTGAATTATTTGTTGTAAATGTAGGCAGCAGATATTCTTAAGTTTGTAGAAAGAGATGCAATTTCATCTAAAAAGGAATTTTCCATGGAATCATTAAGTGGAGGTTAAACAATTTTCTTTTCCTTTTTATTTGAGTATTAAATTTGATTAATATTTTGTTGATCTTCAAACAATTATTTTAACGATGTGTTTGGTTTTTGTTGATCTTCAAACAATTATTTTAACGATGTGTTTGGTTTTTGTTGCATATAGATCTTCATTTGGCTAGGAGAAACTTTATGCATGGAGTTTTGGAGAATCGAAATGAGAGGTGAATTATTTTGTACTTCCAAAATTTCTATGTTTTCAAGTTATTTAAAAGATATTCTCATTCCATCATCACTCGATTATAGAGGGTTGAAGCCCTTTCTCTGAAAGTCCTCTTGATATTCAAATTCAATTACTATTTTCTAATACCCTATTCTAACATTTTCTTTGTCCAACGTCACATTTTTTATGTCAAAATGACTACTTAATCTCTCAAATCTAGTTTACCATAACCTTCCTTTTTTTTCTTCTCCAAATTAATTCTAACTTCAATAAATGAGTAAATAGTTTGAAAAAATATAAAGTAATTTGTATGAAATATAAAGGGTAATCTTTACCAAAAAAAGAATCAAGAGAAGTGTTGTACCTTTATGAGAATAAATAAAGGAAAGACACCCCGTAGAAGTTCGAGGAAATGAGATATCTTAATCTTTTGTAAAAAGAAAATAAAAAAAATTGGCAGTAGCTATCTTGGAATTAATAAGAATTTTTTTCTCTCCTAGATTTCTTATGTGTGACAAATTCAGATCTCTTATATGTTAAAAATGAGGATCTCTCGTAAAAACAACATCAAAAAATTTAAAATATACAAGTAAGTTGGCAAACACATATAACGTTGGAATTAACTCGGTTAATGCTTTTGATGATGAAAATACTCATCGATTGATCTTTGTGTTTATTTTATCAATTAGGTTTTGTCCTCCGGGATTCGAAGACATAAAAATTGCGCCTCTGAGTATCATCTACAAAGGAAAACTTGCGGTTTTCGATGTCCGAAGTTACAAGGTTTTTATCAATTAATTGTCATTGATCTTTAATCTATGTCCTTTACTTTTGCAGTGGTTATATATAATTGTGATTTATGAATAATATATTGTATACATAAATGGGTGGAATTCTAAAGTTTGCAGAATCGTCAAAACAACAAACCTTAAGCCAAGGTTAAACATTTTCTTTCCCTTCTCCTTTGAAATTAAAAATTGATTAATGTTTTGTTCATCTTTGAATTATTTCAATATGTTGGTTTCTGTTACATGTAGATGTACCATTGACAACGAGAAAATCCTCAGTTAGATTCTTGGAGAAGCGACAAGAGAGGTTAGTATTCATCTATTTTTTTTGAAAAAATAAATTAAATGAAATTGACATTTTCATATTAAACTTAAAAATCATATATCTTCACAATAAAGCTTGTATTAGTTAAGTGTTTTATTAGTAGTCTCTTTAGAAGTCGTGAGAAAATTAAATTTCTTCTCCTTTTATAGTAATTTTTTTTTTGCAATAGCTTTTTAATAAGATGAATAATTGAAAATTGTTTGTTTTTTTTCAGTTTCCTCATGTGTAAAGATAATGAAAATATCCTAGGTGTAAAAATGAAGATCTCTCTTAAAAAAATATAAAATTTAAAAATAAATTTTTGCTATGCATCCTTTTAAAGAGCTAGAAAACGATTCCTTTCCTCTAGTCAATTATGACATTCATTTTATCAATTATCTTTTAAGCTTTGAGTACTCTTTCTAATATATGCCAATTTGAAAAATCCTCATATCTAACATTGTAAATTCATATGTTACTACTACTATATTACATTTTTTCACATTTATAATTAATATCTGCATTACTAATTTTGTGTAACTTATTTCTAAACTGAAAATTTATTTATGTTTTGCAGGATGACTATGGTGTCACCTTATGGTTTTCCCCATGCTGCCCCTGAAAACAAGAAATAGAAGAAGATGTTAGTGGTATACATATATCATATATGAATGTTAATGGAAAATATTTATTTTGAGGATTTGGTTATTATTTTACTAGAGTTTATTATGTTGCTAAGATGTTAATTTTACCGGTTAAAACTATAACATAAAACTTGCATTTTGTATTATTTTGTGTGAAAGATTTGATTCGTTTTGTGTGTTGGTTTTAAAATAATGTGTGGGTTTTTAGCCTCAAAAGTAGTTTTGTGTGTTGGTTTTAAAATAATGCGTGGGTTTTAAAGTACTAGTGCTTGCATTGGACATTACACCCTTTGAGGTGTGGCCCCTTTTCCGAACTATGTTAATTCGGAAAGCTTTAATTACTAATGCTTACATTAGGGTAGATTGTTCACTTTACATTTTTTGAAGCGTGACCCTTCTTGAACTTTTCTACTGCGGGATGTTTCTATTTTTCCATTTTCCTTGCTTTAGACATAATCTCTCGTAGTAATGCTTGCATTAGGGTGACTGTCCAAACTACATCTTTTGAGGTGTGGTCCTTTCTCAATCAGGATGTTTTGGTTAATAATGCTTGTTTTAGGATAGACTATCTAGAGTATGTCCTTTGAGGTGCAACTTTTTTCCGAACTTTGCTAACGTGGGATGCTTTGAGCAATAAGCTACCTATTATTGTTTGCATTTATATGCTTCATTAACACATCCCTTATTGATGCCTGTTTTATTTGTGGGGTTGCTAATGTTAGTGCTAGGATTTCATTGTATGTCTTGGTGCTATTAGTTTTTCTAGTGTGTTGCAAGCATGTAAATCTTCAACATCCATGTCAATTGGTTGTTACTCCTTTATAAATTTGTTTACAAAAATAGTGTTATTTCTTGTTTATCCCGCAGCAACACAAGTATTGAGAAACTTTGTCAACTAAGGGTTATTTAGATTGGAAGACATAACGTTTTTGTGCTTTGTTGGGATTTGAATCTCAGTTTTGAAAATTGGATAAAAGGACAAATATGTCCTCTAGCTTTCGAAAATGATTTGTCAATGTTCTCCGTCATACTTTTCGTCCATCTGAGCCCTTGCCTTTCAATAATCAGTGCACATTTTCCCCTTCCACTAACCGAACACTCATTACATACACGTGGTGCAATCCTACGTCACAATCTGGGTTGACAAATATTTTAAGCCAAATTTCAAAATCCGCACATAACCCATTTAACCCACCCGATTTACCTATAATAAACTCCCTAAAATCCTAAGAAAAACCCTAAACTCGTTACTTTCATTCATCTCACAAACAAAAATCCTAATTCATCAGACGTAAAATACTCGCTCGTCTCCGTTATTCTTGGTGGATTCACTCAGATCCGGTCATAGGTACTAACACTTTTACTAATGTGATTACTAACTAATGTAATGTGACTTATACTAACTAATGCGAGTACTTACATTGTTTGTTTGACTGTCACTTTTTATTCGTTCTTCTTTATTCCTAATTTGACTATTAATTAATGTAATGTGATTTATACTAACTATGTGAGCACTTATAATATAACTTTTTATTTTTTTTTCTGTCCTTTATTCCTAATGTGGGCCTATAAACCTTAGTTTTCAATGAGTTTTGAAAAATCCTATCTCTAACCCTACCAAACTATGGTGTCACCTTATGGCTTCACCAAGTCCTCTGGAAACAAGTATTAGCAGAAGATACAAATAATATTGCTAATGTATATTATATACATATATGAGTACCTGGATTGAAATATTTCAAAATAATATTCCAAGGGTTGGACAGTCTAAGATAGCTTATTCTGCCTTTTTTTAAGGATAAATTTGTATCCTTGTGTTATATTCGGAGATAAGATCAAACCACCCCTCTTGTGTGCGTATTCCGATATATAACACTCCAGACATGAAAAGTTTTAAAAAATAAAAATGGAAATGTTACATTTTGAGATTTGGTACTACTAGTCTTATATATGTTGCTAAATGTCAATTTTCTTGTCCCCAATTAACATTGACAATGAATTTATAATTAATAACCACTATTCATATGTTCTTTTTATTTTTAGAAATTCAATCAGGATTTATGTAATCAATATCATTTATATGGGTATTTATCAACTATCAAATCAATGAATTACAAGGTTAAATGTATGATCATGGTCTCCCAACCTCTAATTGCCTACTACATCGTTGAGCGGGGATAGGATGGATTAAGTACCGAGCATTACAATTTCTTCCGGTATAGTTACCCAAGCATGGTTTCTAGATATATCCCTATCCTAGATAAAAATTAACCTTAGTTATTTAGAATTAATTATGCTCCTTATGTCACACGTTCTATCCTCTTATTCCTCTCTCGAGTTCAATTTAGACAATGTATTTATTTCAATGGTGATCAGTCACAAAATACGAAAAGCAAGAACAAAAGAAAGATTCATATGATACTTGACATTAACCCAAAGAAAACTTAATAGATTACAATCATCCTGTAGCCACATCCCTAAAACTAGGATATTTAGCTACTCATAATCCAAGATACGATCAAACAATGTTCAATAAATACAAAAAGATCGAAAGGAAAAGAGTTTAGGAAAGATCCATTTTCATGCTCGTTTCTCCAATTAAGCTCACCTACACAACTAATCATGTTGGTTAACTCATCGACAACCAAACGACTCGATAATACTATAAACAGACATATATTGAATTAAACTCAACTTAAATGCGTGCATTATTAGATTTCCAGGAATATATATATGCGTAAGATCAGTATACCCAAGCATCACCATAATATTATATAATACTTTGATTGTGGATTTACATATATATATTTAGATATTTTTTAAAAATATAATACTACTATATATGATCTAAAAAGAAAAGCATAAATTCACGTGAATCTAGATACACCCGACTTGACGTCTCTTCGGAATGATGAAGGAAAAACAAATCAAAATACAAAAAGAATGTTTTTCACCATAAGTATCCAACTTCATTGACTTATAAAGTTTAAATATTTGTAGACTCTTTAAATGTTTCATCTTTTTGTGGAGAAAATTATTTTGTCAACGAGAACATGAATGCATTTCTTTTAGCACAAGGTAGAGATGGACCATGCAAGCAGAGACCCAACATTAAATACTTCTTTGTAAGCTCCAATACACAAACAAATACAAGCGGGTTAAATGCGCGCACACAAACATATATAGGGAGAGCTACTATTAAAATAGTTGGCAATAATAACAGATAGTATTAAATAAATAGTATAAAATAATATTAGTATTTACTGTGTACTAATCCTAGTCCTATTAGGATTAGTACTCCTTAATCCTAGTCCTATTAGGATTAGTACTCCTTAATCCTAGTCCTATTAGGATTAGTACTCCTTCCTTCTCCTATATATATCTCCCATGTATTCCCTTAACACTTTAATACAATCAATATTCCTTCATGGTATCAAGAGCCAGAAAACCTAGATCTTCTTTTCTCTAGTTTTTTTTTTCTTTTCTCTCTTTAGGGCACCGATCGTTCCCTCTCTTCTCTTGGGCGGCGGCAGCCATGACAACCGAGGTGGATCCTCTTGATTCACTTCCTTCTGGCGTTAAACTCCTTCTCAGGCATCTTCATGCCCTGATTCCCGAAAAATTATCAGACATAAATTACCCTACATGGAAAATCACCGTTCTTACAACCCTTGAGGCCAATTACCTTCTCAAATACGTCGATGGAAGCACAGAACCGCCGCCGGCATTCATCACCGCCACGGACAAATCAGAAAAAACCAATCCGGCCCATGCCGCCTGGAAAGCCGTGGATGGCCAGATCCGATCATGTTTGATTGCGGTCATCTCTCCCACGGTTCAGAAACACGTCCGATCCTACACAACTGCTTCAGCCCTGTGGACGGCCCTCGCAACACGCTATGCATCAATTTCCCACTCTCATATTTTTCAATTGCGTGATCGTCTCCACACAATTACCAAAGGCACGAAAACTATGGCGGAGTATTTAGACGAGGTCTCCACCATCATCACAGCCCTCGACACCGTGAAAGAAATCATTCCCGAAAAAGATCTCGTCATGTGCGTCGTTCGGGGGCTCCCATCAGCTTACTCCTCCATTAAACAGGCGGTTCGCATCAGTCCAACGCCCGTTGACCTGGCTACTCTCTCCTCGTGGCTAAAAAGTGAAGAAATCAACGTGGATCTGGAGAGCAAACTTCTTCTCCGAGAAGCCGCTGTTATGGAGCCGGCCACCGCCCTCACCGCAAGCCAGAACTATCGCGGGGGGCGTGGTGGCGGCCGGCAGGGGAGCCGCGGCGGCTACGGCAGAAACAGCGGAGGCCGCGGGCGCGGCGGTCGGCAGGGCAGTCGTCCGCCGTACGACGGTCAGCAGCACGGCAGCAACAACAGCCTGCACTCCTTCGGCAGCGGCGGGCAGTCATCTTCCAGCGGCGGGCAGGGCACTTACGAGCGGGATCGTCCAACTTGTCAAATCTGTCAGAAAACAGGACACACCGCTGTTCGTTGCTGGTTTCGGTATGAGGAGAGCCGAAATAGTGATAACCGTGCCAATTATGCATCTCAAGCCGGCCCTTCCTCTGAATGGCTGTTGGATACTGGGGCCAACATGCACGTTACTTCTGATCTATCCAAGCTTAACGCTCCAAATCCATATCATGGCTCCAATGGTATTACTGTTGGCAACGGTGAGTCCCTTAATATTTCTCACACTGGCACGGGTACCATTAAAACCCCCACCGCTATCTTTCACCTAGGTAACCTTACCCACGTCCCTTCTATTAAATCCAATCTCCTTTCAGTTCACCAATTCACAAAAGACAATAATTGCTCACTCTTGTTCACCTCTAATGATTTTCAGATCCTAGACAATACTACCAAGAGGGTGATTTTTCAGGGCCCCTGTGAGCATGGTCTGTACGTTCTTCCTGGCACAAGTTCGTCTGCCCACCCAGTTTCAGAAAGCGTTCCTGTGGCTCCGGTGGCTCTTTCGGCTGATGGCCACAGTCTGTTGTGGCACAGTCGTCTGGGTCACCCGTCTACTCAAATAATAAATTCTTTAATGTCTCAATTAGGTTTTTCTTCCATTCATGTAAACAATTGTGACTCCTGTTCAATTGCTAAATCTCATAAATTACCTTTTACTTTATCTGAGAAGCGTACAACTGCACCTTTTCAACTTATTCATTCTGACCTATGGGGTCCTACTGCTGTTCCTTCATTTGCTGGTTTTCGCTATTATATTTGTTTTGTGGATGATTTTACAAAATACACTTGGTTGTACCCACTAAAACACAAATCACAGGCATACACCACCTTTGTCACTTTTGAAAAAATGGTCAAAACACAATTCAATTCTCATGTTAAACTTTTTCGAAGTGACAATGGAAAGGAATATGTCAATAACATCTTTGGCCAGTTTCTGCAATCCCTGGGAATTATACATCAAACCTCCTGTCCATACACTCCCGAACAGAATGGGGTGGCTGAGCGTAAGCATCGCCATCTCATTGAAACGGTGGTTACTCTTCTACATCAATCTCATCTCCCTGTCTCCTTTTGGGTAGAAGCTCTAGCCACCGCAAACTACCTCATTAACAGAATGCCCAGTCACACTCTCTCCAACAAATCACCCTATCAACTCCTTTACCAAGAACTTCCCAATTATACCAACCTCCGCGTCTTTGGGTGTCTTGCCTACCCTTGGCTACGCCCTCATATTACTCACAAATTACAACCCCGATCCCGTCCTTGTATTTTTTTGGGCTATCATCCTACCTCCAAGGGTTATCGCTGTCTTGACCCACAAACTCATAAAGTCTACATATCTCGTCATGTCAAATTTGTCGAAAATGAGTTTCCCTACGAGTCTATTTCCTCCTCCACAAATACATCATTCATTGGCGTCCTTCCCCTT
This sequence comes from Solanum pennellii, assembly GCF_001406875.1. Taxonomy (NCBI): domain Eukaryota; kingdom Viridiplantae; phylum Streptophyta; class Magnoliopsida; order Solanales; family Solanaceae; genus Solanum; species Solanum pennellii. The sequence goes on along the minus strand of NC_028637.1, from coordinate 4,486,670 downwards.
TTTCCAACATACTCACAGGGTCCCTCACCACCTTCCCCCACACCTCCACCCACTACCCAACCACCCCTCATCACCCCTTCGACCGTCACCCACAATACACCCGCAACCACCACCCACACTCACAACCAACCCGAACCACCCCATACCCACAACATCTCCAGCCCGATCCGTTTTGGGTCCTTCCCGGCCACCCCCGAATCACCACCGCCCGTGCCACCCCCCAATACTCATCCCATGTTAACCCGTGGCAAAGCCGGTATCTTTAAACCCAAAACCTTTCAGGCTACCATACTACCAAATACACCCCTTCCCGATAGTGAACCAACAACCTACTCTGTTGCCTCAAAAAATGCTTATTGGCGTCATGCTATGGATGACGAGTTTAAGGCTTTGACTGATCAGAAAACTTGGGTTCTTGTACCTAAGCCCCATGGGCGGCACCCAGTGGGCTGTAAATGGGTGTACAAAATTAAACACAATGCAGATGGCAGTATTTCCAGGTACAAGGCTCGTTTGGTTGCTAAAGGCTACAATCAGGAGTATGGGCTTGATTACTCCGAGACATTCAGTCCTGTTATTCGGCAGGAAACCATTCGCCTGGTACTGTCACTCGCCGTGCGCAACAATTGGCTCATCAATCAGTTGGATGTTTCCAATGCTTTTCTTCATGGCATGCTTGATGAAACTATCTACATGACGCAACCACCGGGCTATGTTGATCCCCGCTTCCCTCAACATGTTTGCAAACTCCAGAAGTCTCTGTATGGGCTCAAGCAAGCCCCCCGTGCTTGGTACACACGTCTGAAAACGTTCCTCCAGGGACTCGGCTTCACGTGTTGCGTACACGACACGAGTCTGTTTACTCGACATTCAGCACACGGTACAGTCATTCTTCTTGTCTATGTAGATGATATCATTATTACAGGCTCTACTGCAGCTCTCATTCAGGATGTCACTCGAGCTATGCATACTACCTTCAAAATGAAGGACCTTGGCCCGTTACATTATTTTCTGGGAATGGAGGTTTCTCGGACAGGCAGCGGCTTGTTTCTTCATCAGTCAAAATATGCTCGAGATCTGTTGCAGAAAGCTGGACTGGAAAAATGCACCAGTCAACCAACACCGATGGCAGTCTCTTCGTCTACGAATGGAGCCGACACCCCCTTTGCCGATATCACCCACTTCCGCAGCCTCATTGGGGCTCTACAGTATCTGGCCATTACCCGTCCTGACATCCAGTTTGCTGTCAACCGAGTTGCTCAGCGCATGCATCAACCAAGTGAACATGATTACCATTGTCTAAAACGCATTCTCAGGTACATTTTTGGCACTCTTGGTCGTGGTTTACTCATTCGACCCGGGGACTTGGAGCTTCGGGGTTTCTCAGATTCAGATTGGGCGAATGATAAAAATGACAGAAAATCTACATCGGGGTTTCTCGTTTTTTTGGGGCCGAACCTGATCTCCTGGTGTACAAAAAAACAACCCAAGGTCTCTCGGTCCTCGACTGAAGCTGAATACCGCGCCCTTGCTCTTCTTGCTGCTGAGACCATGTGGGTCACATATATTCTTCGCGAACTCCGTGCCACTCACACTGTTCCTGCTCTATATTGTGACAACAAATCAACCATCTGTGTGGCCAAGAATTCCGTCCTACACACCAGAATGAAGCATGTTGATACCGATTGTCTCTTTGTTCGCGATGAAGTTCAGGCCGGCACCATGACTGTGCAGTATGTACCCACTGAAGAACAACCAGCTGATATTCTCACCAAGCCTCTCCCGAGCCGACAGCACGATTACCTCAGTTCCAAGCTTTCGTTCGCTTCCGCTCAGCTCAGCTTGAGGGGGGATAATAACAGATAGTATTAAATAAATAGTATAAAATAATATTAGTATTTACTGTGTACTAATCCTAGTCCTATTAGGATTAGTACTCCTTAATCCTAGTCCTATTAGGATTAGTACTCCTTCCTTCTCCTATATATATCTCCCATTTATTCCCTTAACACTTTAATACAATCAATATTCCTTCAGGCAATACATTTTGTTTGTAGTTGTGGCTGTATTATTTAAATTTGATATAGTTACATCCCAATCCTTCTCAAATTTTAAATCCCTGAAATCATTCTACTAACAACCAAAGGAAAAAATGATAGGTGAACATTAGTTATTGAGAAAGTAGAGTTTTAAAAAATGAATATAGTTATAGTAGCAATTCATTTTTCTCAGTTGATTATTTCTGTGTAATTTTTAGATCATGAGTTCGAGTTAGGAAATCAATCACTAGTATATTTGCATGGATAAATCATTTACTTCTCACCCTAATGAATGGATATTTTGTTCATGATTTTGCTAGTTTATATTCATAGTTTTATGTTGGATACAAATCAATAGGCATTATTCCAAGTTGCAATTTTAGGAAGCCATTTCTTTAAATGCGTTGTTGACTCCAATCAATTAACTATTGTCTGTGAAGATGAAAATAGCATATACATAAGTTGAGAATCCGTTGACTATTGAAAAAATGAAAGACATGTGTAGAGAATACCTTTTGTCTTCTTTCATAATCCCAGTAGCAATATTAAAAGATATTCAGTATAATTCTATAAATGAGTTCTAAAATTATGATGAAAGAAGACGAAATTGGTTATTATTATGTGTGTCCAAAAAGCTTTGAAAGGCAACATAGTTGAATTAAAAATACAAAATAACAAAACAAAAATTGAATAATTTTAAACGTCAATTCAATGAGGTGAAGAAACTCCAAACTACGCTCACAACACTGAAAGACTTAACAAACAAAGAAAGTCGATTCAATTGGAATCAGATGTGTAGTAAAATTTTCTTCTTTTAAATTACATCAACAACCCATATGAATAGAGAAAGTTCAAAAGAACTATGACGATACAATACCAAATTAATTATTGCATGTGACGTAAAAACATACCCGAGGAAACAACATTCTGAAAATCCAAAAGGATACAGCAAACCACAAATAACAAAACAAAAATTGAAGCTATAGCCTCCAAAAAAGTTTACCTTAATATGATGATTTTTGCCTAGTTACAATAGGTAACAAGTCACATCTTGATTTACATAATTTGATTTGTTCAAATACTTTGATATGATGAATGTGAGTCATGATCATAGTTTATGTTATTTATCTCAAAATTAGTTTATGTTATTTATCTCAAAATTAAGAAATGGATTGTCAAATATCACATTTAAGATTCTTATCAATTTGACCTTTGTTGAAATTTTAATAATTTTCTATACATATATACCAATTTGTTTTGCGGTTAAAATATTGATGTTAAATTGTACATCAACGACAAATCCAAATCAAAAAAGAAAATATGAAGTAACCCAGAAAGATGATAAAACTAATAATTGCATAGACCTGTTGCACATGGATCATCAACCTTGCTATGTCCATATACCATGTAATCATAACTGTCTTGCCCTCTTGTCAAGATGAGACAACCCACAAACAAATAAACTCATCCTGCTCCTCATGCCAGCAATCATCTCCGGGGCATAATGGAAAAGTTGGGTGAACTTAAGACTATATTCATGCCCACTCATAGTGTAACATTCTGGACAATTATATGTCTAATGAAAAGTCAGTATGCCCTTAGGATAGTCTATTAGGGGTACATAGGCACTCTAATGTCCAATATTGAGAACTATTGGACATAGTATAGAAAAATTGGCTAAGGGAATATTAGCCAATTTTTCATATACGAATAAGAAATATACTTTTCGGGTTGTCACACCCCAATCCAAGATTGATGTTCAATAAATGTACCTGCAATGAAGACCCTAAGCTAAAAGAAAAAATTCGTTTAGAAAAGTTTCACACAAAGTACTAGGCATGCAAGTGTCAAGCCTAGTACCATAGCACATAATCATTTAAAATGATCATGTAAATTAAGCAGTTCCCAAGGACATAGTGAGGGTCCTTGGGACAATAAGTAAACATTCTCAAATGAACCATAAATAATAGTTAGTTAGGAAAGTACAACCAACCTATGTGCAAGCACATGTGCAAGACATGTGAAGAAGTGGCCAAGGAGGGGACCACCCCAACGAATTCGATTAGGGTAGTTGGGGGGGGGGACGTGCATAAGGAACCCCTATGTGGAGCCTAACTTCCTAGCTAATTATAGACTCTAACCTACTGACCTAAATAGATAACTAACCTATGACCAAACAAAATAAACTAAGTAGTGCACCCAACAACCTAGGACAAAAATCGGGTGGACACTAACCTAGTACTAGTTAAAGAGACAACATAGTACCTAACCTAGGATGGTCCAAAAGGTTAGTTATGGTCCTATCAACTAAGGGGTACTTTAGTAATTCCCCTAGGTTATCTAATTAGTTTATTTAGCAAATTAATTAATTAATTGGGAAAATGGTCTGATATACCCCTCAACTTTGTCATTTGGAGCTGATATACCCCTCGTTATAAAAGTGGCTCATATATGCCCTTACCGTTATACAAACGGCTCACATATACCCCTGCCGTTACAAAATGGCTCACATATACCCTTCATTTAACGGATTTTAAAAAATTAATTTTAAATTTATATTTATTACTTCTAATTTTTTTTAAAAAAATATTTAGGGATATATATGATTCTTCTATCAAAGTTCAAGGTATATTTTAATTTTTTTCATACATAAATTATTTTTTGACTTCTTTTATTATAATTATTTGAATTTCTTATTCTTATTTTGTTTTTTTTCTTTCATTCCTTAGTTTAAAGAATTAAAAATTTAAACTATTTTTCTGTGTGTGTATTGTAATTTAATTTCGGATTCGAAGAAAAAATTTGATCATCTACAATAAGTTTTACAAGAATATTAGTGAAACATAAATAAATTTGATTATCAAAATAATAATTATAAATTAGTCATTGAAACAAAAAAAAGTCAAAAAAAAATGTTTGACGAGGATTAAATTTATTCATATGAGATTATAATTTTTAGAAAAAAATAATAAAAATTTAGATTAAAATTATTATTTTTTTCATTTCCGTTAGAGAAAAAGGGTATATGTGAGCCGTTTGTTTACAAGTAGGGGTATATATGAGCCACTTTTATAACAAGGGGTATATCAGCTCTAAATGACAAAGTTGAGGGGTATATCAGACCCTTTTCCCTAATTAATTTAAAAGGTCTAAAACCAAAACTATAAAAGAAATTTTTAGATTTTGGTTAAGACAAGAAAGGGGCAACCTAGTATCTAACCGAGGATAGTCCAAGGAGTTAGTTAAGGTCCAACAACTTAGGTATACTTTAGTAAGTACCTTAGGCTACTTAATTAATTAATTTAGCAACTTAATTAATTAATTTAAATGGTCAAAACCCAAATCACAAAGAAGTTTCAAGATTTCGGTTGAGACAAGAAAAAGACAACCTAGTATTTAACCTAGGATGGTCCAAAGGATTAGTTATGATTATAAAGACTTAAGGGTACTTTAGTAATTAACCTAGGTTACTTAATTAGTTAAATTATCCATTTAATTAATTAAATTAAAGGAGTCAAATCGAAATTCTTGTGCTAACCTAGTATAATGCAAAAAACATCCTACTACTTAACCTAGGATGGTCCTAAATGGTTGATTATGGTTCCAATGACTTAGGGGTACTTTAGTACTTACCCTAGAACCCTAAATTAATTAAATTAAGGATTTAATTAATTAATATAAATTCAAAATATTGACCTAAACCATAGTCAATACCAAAAATTCAGATTTTCGGTCAAGTCAACATTCTCCTATGTTTTGTCAAATTAGGAGGGTTTTTTAGTAATTAGTTAATTAATTAATTTAATTAACTTACCAAAACCTAAGTTTAATAAGTCAAGTTCAGTTCCTAAACCTAAAAACCACGTTCAAACTCAAACAAATACACGACTAAAATCAGAAAACAAGCGTGAGAAAAACAGTGTACAAAATGCAAGAAAAAAAAAACAGAGAATTTCTTGGACGATTTTCAAGGTTTCTTCAAGGTTCGTTCAAGGTGGTATTCGTAGATTAAGTTCTACCTAAGGTTCAATGAGTTTTATCTCATGGAATTCTTTCTCCAAGATGCTTTTCAAACTTTTTAAACTCATGAATTTCGAAACTAGGGTTGTTTCCCAATGATATTGTTGAACGTCCATCTCCCTAATTATCCTTGTTTTCTATTCTTTAAGTATATAGATGTAATCTTGAACATGTTGTTGGTATGTGGTTCTAACTGATTTTATAATTTCTTGATTTATTAATGATTAATGAGATCTATAGATTGGATTCATATGATTGAGCGATTAGTTACACAGATTAAGGAATGACATAATGCTTAGTTTTGTGTTCGAGAAAGATGAAGTTGTTATGAGTTGTTTATGAAGTTGAGTCTACTGTTATAGGCTATTCATTGAATGATAATTATAAGTTAATTCTATGTAAAAAGGTTGGCTTACAACAAATGAAGTTTAAATGACTACCATGTGTGAAAGTTTGGTTTATGCCAACAAATTGGCTAGCAAAACTAAGTCCAAAATATTATCTCCCAAAATGTGTGAAGTTATACTAACAAAGTGATACCAATCTCTACATTAATGAACTCATAACATAGGGTATGCCAATCAATGGGACAAGTCCCAACATACCATATCCACACGAACTTGTGAACGTAATAGCATTGAATAAGTAGTTATAACTTTCATAAAGAATCAAAGCTAGTTCATGAATCTATAATGCCAAATAACTTCATAGCTTTGCCTAACCAAGCATTGAATTGTTCTTGTAAGTTAATCAGAGATTAAAAGTTCAAGTGTATTGAAAGTTTGGATTAAGCTAATTAATTTGTCTACCACATTATTTTCAAAATATGTAATAGAATTGGCTAATGATTCCATGAAATTATACTTGAATGAGTTGCCTGCCTTATGCCAATAAAATGGCTAACAATACATCGTCTAAGAGTGATAAATGAAATTGGATATAATGTTATCTTTAAATAATTAAAAGATTAGCTAATGTCTAAGGTATTTTAAACTAAACATGAATGAGTGTAACTTTGGCTTGTGCCAATAAATTGGCTATGAAGTCAGTTTTCAAATTTTCTAGGCCGATACTAATTTTGTGCCAATCATATACAGCCAAAGTATTGAAATGACAATATAAGAACATCTAAGGTAATTCAATGAATCCATATCCAAAGGCATGCAATCATTGGGACAAGTCCCAACATGCCCTAACCAAATGAACTATCAACATAAGTAATTTATGGAGTAAAGTTCTTATCGTCCATAAACGATGATACGAAGCTATCAAACAAAAGTGAGCAAGTAACATAAGTAATAACATAACTAAAGATGTCTAAGTTAATAAAGTGACCAAAATGAGATGTTAAAAGAAGTGAGAGAAGCCTCACTTACACCTAAGCTACTATGTTTAAAATACTCACGAATGAAGGTGTTAGAATGTGTGAGACAAGTCACATTAACACCAAAATGTTATGTAAGGACAATTCACATTTCGTCAATGTAAAGAAAAGGATGACAAGTCAACAATAGTGTAAGTAAATTTTACCAAAACGTCCTCACCTATGAGAGTGTAAAGCTAATGAAGAGACCAGTCTCTAAGTACACTCTAATGAAAGTATTGAGACTGATGTATACTTAATACTTATGATGAGATGAGAAATCATCTATTGAGATATGATGTCCTCATACTAAAAGCCAGCTTCCATGACGTATGAGTTGAGTGAAATGGAAATTTATACTGAGCACCGATAGGCTAGCTATGAGCGGTGATGCCTTCTTTCGGGAAGGGCGGAGGTTCACGTAACTTTCATGAGATGAGACTGTCCGGCATGCCGGGTATTGGTCTCCTTATATCTCCTAGTCTTCGAACCTATACTGACAATATAGGGATCTGGCGGGGTTCAATTTCCATGAATGCTAGCATGTTTAGGGTCACTTTGGCCGGTGATTCCACCTCTTATTCAGTGTGGGGTAGACACTGGATTTCATGATGCTCACGTGATCTATGTCGGTTAAGGTTGGAGTTCCTCAATGTATGAAAGATATCGAAATGAAGGATACCGAATGTGTTTGTGCAAGACAATCAGGAGGTGAAATAACATTCAAGTAATGACATTAGGTCATTCTTGGTCATTGCACTTCATGATCCTGATGAGAGTCTTAAACGTCATCCTAGGTATAGCTGGTGTTTACATCAGACTACGAATGAATGAAATGAATAATGTGAAGTACGAATGAACGAATGAAGCAGACTCTGTGTTTGCTAAAGAAGGCCTTCGGGTTGAGGTCCCATATGTTGGGCCCTCACTTGAGATGTCTTATGCTACATCAATGATTCCAAAGTATCATGTATATGAACTGTATAATATATAAAACATGAAAGTAATGAAATCAATGGCATGATCAATCGAGAATTGCTTATGAAAGGTAATGAATATACAGTGTAAAGAATGACTCACTATAAGGTAGGGAAATGATTTCTTAGTCCTTGGATTACTTACATCAATTCAATATGGGTATGCGACTACAACGAATCATTGAACTTGTAAGTAAAACATAAAACTAAAGGAGTTATTGAACTACACAACAAGAAGAAGAAAAAGACATAAAAATAATCTAAGTGTACAAAGAGGAGCTCTCGGCCTAAGAGGATCAAAATCTCAAATCTTCGACCCAGTTGTTCTGAAATTAGGTTGATGATACTAATATATTATAATCATATGTAAAATGGGTTGTGTTCTTTGAATGCATTAAAACACATCATATTCGTACCACAATTCACAACCAATGAATTAAGAAAGTCTAGTGACTAGACTTTCAAGAAATAGCATTTCGTTTAGGAAGAGCTTTCATTGATCATGCATAGCTTTATGTGTATATGTGCATACACCCATACTTTGTACAAGTGTTGTACTAACCCCCTACTATTTACTATTTTTATAGGTGCAAGTCAGAGGACAGGTTGACGACACTTGCAGCGTGTTTGGACTTGAGCGTTTCTCCAAACCATTTGGTATGTCCTCATGATTTCGAGGATGCTACAGATTTAGTATAGCCTTAGTTTTAGACATATCTAGTGGATGTTTTCCCTAGCGTTTCTTTTGCACCTTCATTTTGAAGCTTTTTAATAAGGCCATGTTTGGCAAACTATTTATGATATATTCATCTTCAGTTTCGAATTGATTTTTTATGTTAGATGGTTGTTCTCTTATGTTGAGCTTAGTATATGATGTATCTAGTTAATAATTATATGAAGTCTATGTATACTTCATACACATAAAAAGTTTTAAATTTTTCGCAAATTTAACTAGATGAATGTGACGAATGCAAGATGAGGCTTGTCTGCGACCTCTGAGAGGTCAACGACGCCGGTTGCTATCCGAATTCCAGAATATGGGTCGTGACAAACTTGGTATTAGAGCATGAGTTTAAATTACCTAGGATCTAAAGCTTAACACAACCACGTTACGTAGTTTCTAGCTTATGGTTGTGAAACGCGCCACAATCATGACTTAGAGACAACGCGATGATTGGAATTTCTCCCTTCTATAGCTCTTTATCGTTCTATCTAGAGCTTTGACACTTTGTGTCAATATAAGTATCTAACTTCCTTATTATGTGAATGCGTAGAAGAATACACACAATAATTAGGATGACCAAGTGGTCTAAGGCGTCAGGCTCAAGATCTAGCCTTCCCAGGAAGGGGCCATAATGGAAATGACCAACGTGGACAAAAGACGTGTGGTGAGTGTGGTTTTTCACATGGAGGTGAATGCATGATAATGTATAAAAGCCTTCTATGAGTATTGATGAGGAGGAGAAGGCTAAGTTGGCTGCATATCAACTCAAGAATATGGCTTAGACCTAGATTTTCTTCATAAGGTTTATGCTATAATACACTATAGAAACAGGGTAGTAAGGCTTCAGTTTTCAAATAAGTTGGGCTAAAATGAGAAGGGCATGGTTCAAATCCAATAGTCCAAGGCAGATGCTCATCCTTTGGCGAGTGCGCAGCGCCAACCCCTGCTCAGAATACCCACAAATTTTCTTGTCCGTTTTTCGTCTCTAATTTGTCTATATTCGATTTGTTTCTTCCCCAAACACTTGTTTTTGAATACCCAACCATAGTACACAAAAATCTACTAAAAAAACGGCATTAAAACGCATACGATTGTCTGAAGAATACATCAATATCTCAACAATCAAGATAATGAAGGAAACTTAAACAGAACTCATCAACACTCAAATCTTTTACTTCCACGAATGTAATTTCACTAAATTAAATAATGTTTAACACGTGGGTGAACGAACCTAACACTATGTGAACTCACATACTTCTTATAGATAAAACCCTTGGCGAAATCCGCAACGAAGTCTTCAAGAACTTGACGAACTATAAACTTTGCTCTCTTTTTTTTTCTCCTCTTCTTGAACATCTCTCAAAATCCTAGCATATTTTAGGATTTGTAAATTTGAAACAAATCAATTTAGACTCTTGAATATTACCAGTTTTCAAATTAAGCTATTTAGGTATGGAAAAGACCAAAATACACCTCTTAAATCCAGGTAGTTTTTCTTAACTAGATAGCTTGATTTCAAATGGGTATATCTTCCTCATACGATCTTGAAAATTAGTCAACTCGATGGCGTTAGAAAGGTAATTCAAAGACCTTTCATTTGATATCTATTGACACACCCAAATCATTCTTTACTTAAAGTTGTGGTTATTTGAAGTTTACCCAAAACTCATATATTTAATATAACTTGCTAAAATTTCTTATTTGAATCTTTCTTAAACTAGTTTCTTTCTATTTCTAATTCTTTCAAATAGTGAGGTGTTACACAAATACTAGTTAATTATTTAATATAACTACAGTTTGAAGAAATTACTTTCCGTCGCTAATATATAACCATATTCACATTGGCCACATCCAAATTTTGTATAATTCGACTCCTAATTGTATAAATTCAGAAATTGTATAATTTAGTTCATAATTGTACAATTCTAAAATTTGTATATGCTTACCCTAACTTGTATTTGGTATCATGTTGATACATTTGTTAATACATTTGATATGTATAAGTTTTGAAAAATTTCTAACCATATAAATACATAGTTTGTATATAGTTACCTTTTTTGTGTATTATCAAGCAAATTATACTGACCGGCTTATTCTATTTGTATATTGACAAATGAATTACNGCATATTTTAGGATTTGTAAAAATGAAACAAATCAATTTAGACTCCTAAATATTACCAGTTTTCAAATTAATCTATTTAGGTATGGAAAATACCAAAATACACCTCTTAAATCCAGGTAGTTTTCCTTAACTAGATAGCTTGACTTCAAATGGGTATATCTCCCTCATACGATCTTGAAAATTAGTCATCTCGATGGCGTTGGAAAGGTAATTCAAAGACCTTTCATTTGATATCTATTGACACACCCAAATCATTCTTTACTTAAAGTTGTGGTTATTTTAAGTTTACCCAAAACTCATATATTTAATATTAACTTGCTAAAATTTCTTATTTGAATCTTTCTTAAACTAGTTTCTTTCTATTTCTAATTCTTTCAAATAGTGAGGTGTTACATAAATACTAATTAATTATTTAATATAACTATAGTTTGAAGAAATTACTTTCCGTCGCTAATATATAGCCATATTCACATTGGCCACATCCAAATTTTGTATAATTCGACTCCTAATTGTATAAATTCAGAAGTTATATAATTTAGTTCATAATTGTACAATTCTAAAATTTGTATATGCTTACCCTAACTTGTATTTGATATCATGTTGATACATTTGTTAATACATTTGATATGTATAAGTTTTAAAAAATTTCTAACCATATTAATACATAGTTTGTATATAGTTATCTTTTTTGTGTATTATCAAGCGAATTATACTGACCATCTTATTCTATTTGTATATTGACAAATGAATTGTATAAACAGAATTATCCATAGAAAATGAAACTATAGTTATGGAGCAAAATTAGGTAAATTGTAGATAATGAGGCTTATTAATTTTAATCTCTTTGTTGTTAATGATATTTCCTCTTAAATATATATATATATATATATATATATATATATATATATATATATTAGTGTTATGTGGTTATTGGGCCAAGTGGAAAAATGTTATACCTGTTATTTTATGTGTGGCCCAATTAATGTAAAGTACATCATTAATAACTAAGAAGACTCTGAATCTATCATTAGATGACTTAGTTGATGGACGTGCAAGATTAAATCTAAACCTCTTATAAATTTTGATGAACGTACTAGATTAAATCTAAACCTCTTATAAATTTATCTTTTTCACCCATTAGGGTTTACACATTTTCTTGCACATTTCTATTACTGCCGTTGGTGATAACATAAAGCTAGATCAGAGGAAAAAGATAGAAACATTTTCTGAATCAACGCTTTTGCTTGTGATAATGTCTTCAGGTAGATTCCCTTAACATCTTCTTTGAGATTTTTATACTCAAGATCTTAAAATTTAATAAATGAAGCTTATAATAGCTTCAAATGTTTTCATTCATTTATTTAAATTTATAAAGTGGAAGTTGAATGAACTTGTTCTTGTTTGTACTTTTTGCAAAGGAGAGAAGATGACACATTATTTGATTTATGAAGATACAGATAAAAAAACACGTTAAGAACACTTTTTCCCAAATTTGAGATTCAACTTCAAATTAAATTTTGAAGTTTTATAACCAAACATTTGACAAGAATCTATACTATTATCCTTTAAGGTTAATTGCCATTTTTAGTTGATATTTCCTCTTCAAAAACACACGCAAAATTTGTTATTTGTGCACTATGCGTGATGGAGAGTTCTTTTCACTTAACTTACCATTATATGTGTCAGTCCTAATTTTAGCCTCGTTTGACTATATTTTTTGAAGTTGTAATTTGAAAATTAAAAGATTTAACTAGTAATTTTCTTATTTGGAAATTGTACTTGAACATTTATTTATTTGGAAAAAAAATTAAAGTATGACCGGAAGTTCCAAATAATATTTAAAAATAAAAAATTTCAGATTAATTTGCATAGTCAAACAAACATTTAAACATAGATTGCCAAAATATATTTTTAGAATCTTTGACTAAATGCTAACTCAATTAATTATAATTTATAATTTAATTTATTTTTTGTGTTATATTAAGTTAAAATTTAGTTCAAATACAATAGCTATCTATTGTCGCGGCCTTTTAGGATATATTAATTTTACAGTGTCATAAAGTGTGAGAATATATTGTCACTATATAAAAGTTAAACAAAAAAACAAAAAAATTACTACAACGTTAAATGTAGTACAATAAATTTTAGGAAAGTAAAATTAAAATGCACAAGTACACATATATATGTTTGATTTATCTCGATACCTAAATTTGAAAGTGAAATCACTTTTGGAGATTTTAATTTTCCTTTCTTTTTCAATAATTTGCTATAGAAATTCATCAATGTGTATATGTTCATGCGTGTAAGTACACATATATATGTTTGATTAATCTCAATACAAAGTATATCAATAGTTACAAAGGGCATTGAATTCTAATTATTTCTCCTTGTGAAATTTTCTTGTAGGTACTGATAATGTGATTGGAAATACCCATCCCTATGAAATTCTGAAAAATGAAACAACAAATATTGTGACTCTGAGTTTTATCTGCGATGAAATAGTTGAGATTTTTAATGTCTCAAGGGATAAGGTTAATTTTTATAAATCAAATGTTATTAGTCCTAAAACCTTTTCTTTTCAATATTGAATTGGTTACATGTAATTGTAATTTATGAATTTGATGTGTATGTAGGCTGAGGAAATTCTAAAGTTTGCTGATATGTCAAAAGTTGTGAATGACTCTTCATCAAAAAAACCATTGGGTTTGGAAACACAAAGTCAAGGTAAAGGTAAGGAGAAACTCTCAACAGCGAGGAGAAACTCTCAACATAGATTCTTGGAGAAGCGAAAAGAGAGGTTGGTAGTTTTATCTTTCTTTCAAATTAAATGCATATCAATAGCAAAAGGGCAATTTTAAATAAAGAATTAAATAATTTGAAGATTAAAAGAGCAATTTTTGAAGATATAATATGTTTATCTTTATCAAATAGCACAAAAGAAGTTGAATTATTTAAT